>NW_023270316.1:43424203-43470151 GCF_011800145.1 Mirounga leonina
ATAAATAAATAAATAAATAAATAAATAAATAAATAAATAAATAAATAAATCTATCTTTAAAAAATATCTATAACTACAATAATTCATTACTAGATTCACAATATAATACAGATGTATATTGTAACATCAATAACCTAAAATGTGACTGGGGGAGACGTATGGAGTTTCTGTATGTTATTGAAGTAAACTTGTTATCAGTTTAAAATAGCATATTATAGTATAAGAGATTTTATGTAAACTTCACGTTAACTTCAAAGAAAAACCTGTAGTAAGATACACAAAAGATTAAGATAAAGGAATCCAAGCATACCACTACTAGAATTCACATCACAAAGGAAGACAGAAAGAGAGGGAGAAAGGAGCAAACGATCTTCCAAACAGTCAGAAAACTTTTAACAAAATGGTAGTAGTAAGTCTTTATCAATAATTGCCTTAAATGTAAATGGATTACATTTTTCAAACAAAATTCATAGACTGGCTGAATAAAAATACAAAATCCCATGATATGCTGCCTACAAAAGTCTCACTTTACCTTTAAGGACACACAGGCTGAAAATGAAAGGATGGAAAAGATATTCCAAGAAAATGTACCCAAAAGAGTACAGGGATAGCCATACACCTATATCAGACCCTATAGACTTTAGTTAAAAAATGGTCACAAGAGACAAAAAATGTCATATAATGACAAAGGGGTCAATTCATCAAGACATAATAATTGCAAATACTTAGGCATCCAATATTGGCACACCTACATATGAAAAGCAGATACTAAGCAAGCTAAAAGGAGAAATAAACAGCAGTACGGTAGGGGACTTAATACCCCACTCTCAACAACAGATAAATTATCCAGACAGTAAATTAATGATAAAAGAGGAGATTTCAAAAACACTATAGAGCAAACGGACCTAACAGATACATAGATATAAAGATATACATATAGATTAGCTGTAGATATAGGTATGTGTATGTATATGTGTATATATATATGGATATGCATAGATACAGATATACAGAACATTCCATCCAACAGCACCAGAATACATTCTCCTCAAACATGCAAGAAACATTCTCCAGGATAGATCATATTTTAGGCCATGGAATAAGTCCGAACAAACTGAAGTAGTTTGAGATGACATCAAGTATCTTTTCTAACCACAACGGTGTGAACTAGAAATCAATACCAGAAGGAAAACTGAAAAATTCACAATCATGTAGAAATTAGACAACATACTCCTGAATAAACAATGGAGCAGGAAGAAATCAAAATGGAAATCAAAAATATCTTGAGACAAAAATAGAAACACAAAATACCAAATGTATGGGGTGCAGCAAAAGCAGTTCTAAGAGGAAGGTTATAACTATAAAAATACCTATACTAAGAAAAAATAAGATCTCAAATAAACAACCTAACATTACATATCAAGGAACTAGAAAAAAGAATGAAGCAAAAAATTAGCAGAAGGAAGATTTAAAAAAAAAGATTAGAGCAGAAATAAATGGAATAGAAACTAGGAAAGTAATTGAAAACATCAATGACACTAGAGTTGTTTTTTTTTTTTGAAAAGATAAAATTGACAAACCTTAAGCTGAATTAACCAAGAAAAATGACAGAGGACTCAAATATAATTCTAAATGATAAAAGAGACTTTACGACTGATATCACAGAAATACAAAGGGCCATAAGACACTACTGTAAGCAATTGTACTCTAATAGATTATATAACCTAGAAGAAATGGATACATTCTCCTGGCTAAGGGGGACACCATCATTTCTGAAGACTTTTTTGTTGGCTCACTTTCATAGATTAGAGATGATATGTGATTATTGCAATGGTATTTTATTCCATCATCTCAAGAAAAATAATGTGATCTTGGAGGAGTAAAAGCCAAGTTTTGGTAACTATCTGAGAACAGAAGAGCACAGTTACTACAGTAAGCCATAGGATTGAAGTAGAGACACTAAGCCCTGTTTAGGCAACTTCTCTGGTGATGGTTAATTAATCACAGAGTCCCCAAAAATGAAATAGATAGACATCCTGCTAAAGTGCTGCTTGATATACAGTGTAGGGGGAAAAAATACACATCATAACTTAATTAACAGTCATGAAAATTCATGGTCTTTTTTTTCAGTTTCTAGAGCTCAGCTGGTTCCCACACCTATAGTCCCCTGACTATGGAAAGACTGTGTCTTTCTGAGGAAAGACCCTGTTTTATAGTCATATTTGTATTCCATGAATCTTTCTTCAAGCATTCTACATTTTCCAGAGGACTATAAACTTGGAATAGATAAATAGCTATGTCTTTGGGGGTTATTAGATACTAACAAAACACTGAGCTTACATTGACCCTGAGAGACTCAACATGCCACTGAGGTCCAAGAGTGAAAGGCAGGCTTAAAGAGGTTAGGGGTTAAATAAAGATTTAGCCCAGGCTCATTTAACAGTACTTCCAGTGGTACCATGGATCCACTGGTAGTCCCTAGACTCATTAAGTCAGAGGCACTAGGATAGTAAAGGCCAAGCGTAAGTCCCAGGAACTGCCCACCCCAACCCTATTTACAGGATCTATCGTGGCCCAGACTAGCTGACACATAAAATTAACCATCACACAGTGGAATAGCAGAGGCACAGGAACAGGAGAGAAAATAGGCAAAATTTCTCTGTAGCCCTATCCACAGTACCCTCTGTTGCTTTGGTATTAAACTAAAGGTAATATGGACTCTTCGGTGAAAATTCAAAGATTAGAAATATCATTAAATCTGTGAGAGACAAAAAGGTATGATTCCTATCTTAGCCCATCTATCCAATTACTGTCTAAAAGAGTAATGTGATAGAGAATGACAATCAATTATTACAACCATAAACAGATGGTGATGCCAATCAACTATAATTCAAGATCTGTTACCTCTCGAGTAAATCAACACAATCCTGGAGTGCTGCCATTAACTCACTAATAAGTGAAATCCACAGCAGTTTACATTTATTAAATGGACACTATCTTTTTAAAAAAAAAAAAAAGATTTTATTTATTTATTTGACAGAGAGAGACACAGCGAGAGAGGGAACACAAGCAGGGGGAGTGGGAGAGGGAGAAGCAGGCTTCCCGCTGAGCAGGGAGACCAATGTGGGGCTCGATCCCAGGGCCCTGGGATCATGACCTGAGCCGAAGGCAGACGCTTAACGACTGAGCCACCCAGGTGCCCCAAATGGACACTATCCTTTATTAACTTACCTCACTCTGTCACAGCATAGTTCAGAGAAATTTTATTTACCCTGTTAGCCATCTTAGTTTAGGATTTTCCAAAAGAAATCAGGAATTTGGGTATACTGCTTATTTGGCCAAGTGATTCCACGACTGTGAGCCAGCTACAGACAGGGACTGTGTCTAGGTTTTAATTTCCAGAGCAAAAAAATTTATTTGGTCCTTAGCAGACATCCAATAAATGTTCTCATAATATGTGACTAAATAAGTGAATTACACAGAAAAGAGATGGGTTTGCTAACTCAGTGTAAGTTCCCTGTAACTATATCTGTTTGTAAGGGTATTATACTCTCAAGAAGTAAAGAGGTCCTCAAAAAGAAAGAGACTGGAATAATTTCCAGCATTTTGCTTCAATTACACAGAAGAAAAAAATTATGTAACTGCCTAGATACGTTTCAAGAATTCCCTGAAATTCTATGGTAAGCCACAAACTCTCAATTTACATAATATGTATATATTAATATGTATAATATGTATATTTACATATATGATATGTACACATGTGTGTATGTATATTATGATTTATATGTAATAAATAACTTGAGTTTTATGGGGCGCCTGGGTGGCTCAGTCGTTAAGCGTCTGCCTTCGGCCCAGGTCATGATCCAGGGTCCTGGGATCGAGCCCCGCATCGGGCTCCCTGCTCGGCGGGAAGCCTGCTTCTCTCTCCCCCACTCCCCTTGCTTGTGTTCCCTCTCTCACTGTGTCTCTCTCTGTCAAATAAATCTTTAAAAAAAAAAAAAAAACTTGAGTTTTATATATATATGATAGTATATATATATATATATACCAGCTAAAGACGAAATTAAAGTTTATCTTTTTTTTTTTTTTAAAGATTTTATTTATTTGACAGAGAGAGACACAGCAAGAGAGGGAACATAAGCAGGGGGAAAGGGAGAGGGAGAAGCAGGCTTCCCATGGAGCAGGGAGCCCAATGCGGGGCTCGATCCCAGGACCCTGGGATCATGACCCAAGCTGAAGGCAGATGCTTAACAACTGAGCCATCCAAGTGCCCCAACAAAATTGAAGTTTATCTTAACTTTGTTTTTATGTTTTTCTCCAATATTCAGGGTTTTTTAAGGTTTAATTAGACATCCTTGAATATATTTTTAGTTATGCTCAAATTTACCCTCTTTATCCATTAGTAAAGAAAAAAATTATAAAATTGAAAATCAGACTTATAGTTTGTATTTTATTATAAAAGCTTAGAGCACCTAAATACCCCACTACTTCCCTGAAAATTTAGTACTGTATATATTATAACATTTTTATAAAAACATGATAAAAAGTAAAACAACTGTTAAGAGCATTAAGAAGCCTTCTATCAAGAATTCTTTTCGAGGGGTCAGCTGGGAAGATGGCAGAGTAGGAGGACGCTATGCTGACCTTGTCCCACAGATACAACTAGATAACACTCACATAAGCATAAATAACCCAGAAAAGAATCTGAGACTGAAAGAACAAACTCCACAACTACAGGTAGACAAAAGTCCACATCAAAGAAGGTTGGAATGGTGAAGACACAGTCTGGGAGCAAAACAGACCACGGCTGTCCACAGTGGGGAGGATGCCAGTGATGCAAAAAAGGGCAAAAAACAGACTTTCACACCTGGGAGTTAAATTGAATGGGGAGGATGAGTCCCTGAAATATTTGCTTTGAAAGAGGGAGAGGCCAAATTTCTTGAGTTCTTAAAACCAGTGGGACTTAAAGCCCCTATTTCTTCCTGCTTTAGTTTTGGTAGGTTGTATGTTTCTAGGAATTTTGTTTTCATAATATTCTGTTACAAGTGTTTGTATTATAAACACCACATCTGTGGTGTTTGTTGTTATTTCTCCTCTTTTATTTGTGATTTTGTTTATTTGGGTCCTCTCTCTCTCTCTTTTTTTTGATGAGTCTGGATAGAGTCTTCTCAATTTTGTTGATCTTTTCAAAGAACCAGCTCCTGGTTTCATTGATCTGTTCTATTGTTTTTTTAGTTTCTATATCATTTATCTCCTCTAATCATTATTATTTCTGTCCTCCTACTAGTTTGGGGTTTTGTTTGTTCTTTTTCTAGCTCCTTTAGGCGTAAGGTCAGGTTGTTTACTTGAGCTTTTTCTATATCTTTATCTAGATCTTTGTATCTGTTAGGTCCATTTGCTATATAGTATTTTTAAAATCTCCTCTTTTATTATCAATTTTCTACCTGGATGATTTATCTGTCATTGAGTGTGGGGTATTAAGTCCCCTATCATACTGCTGTTTATTTCTCTTTAAATTTGTTTAGTATTTGCTTTGCATATGTAGGTGTGCCAATGTTGGATGCCTAAATATTTATAATTAATATATCGTGGTGAATTGACCCCTTTATCATTATATACCATACACCATTGTGGTTAGAAAAGATACTTGATATCATCTCAAACTTCTTTAGTTTGTTAAGACTTGTTCCAGGGCCTAAGATATGACCTATCCTGGAGAATATTTCTTGCAAGCTTGAGGAGAATGTGTTCTGGTGTTGTTGAATGGAATGTTCTGTATATCTGTAGCTATCATATCCATACCTATATATCTGTATCTATCTATGTCTGTATCTATTTAATGAAGGACCAGATGGCTTCGTAGGAGAATTCTATCATATATTTAAAGAAGAGTTAATACCTATTCTTCTCAAACTATTCCAAAAAATAGAAACAAAAGGAAAACTTCCTAATTTATTCTATGAGACTGGTGTCACCCTGATACCAAAACCAGATAAAGACATTACAAAAAAGACACTACAGGCCAATATCTCTAATGAATATAGATGCAAAAATCCTCAACAAAATATTAGCAAACCAAATCCAATAATACATTAAAAAAATCTTTCACCATGATCAAGTAGGATTTATTCCTGAAATGCAAGTGTGGTTCAATATCCGTAAAATGGTCAACATGACAGATCACATCAATAAGAGAAAGGATAAAAACCATATGATAGGTTCAATAGATGCAGGAAAAGTATTCGACAAAGTACAACATCCATTCTTGATTAAAACCCTCTGCAAAGTAGGTCTTCAGGGAATATACCTCAACATAATAAAGTCCTTACATGAAAAACCCACAGCAAACATCATTCTCAATGGGAGAAAAACCAAGAGCTTTTTCCCTAAGGTCAGGGACAAGATAAGGATGTCCCCTCTCACCACTTTTATTCAACATAGTACCAGAAGTGCTACTCTCAGCAATCAGACAACAAAAAGAAATAAAAGGCATTGAAATCAGCAAGGAATTAGTCAAACTTTCACTTTTTTGCAGATGACATGATACTATATATAGAAAACCTTAAACACCCCACCAAACAACTACTATAACTGATAAAATGAATTCAGTAAAGTGGCAAGATACAAAATCAATGACAGAAATGAATTCCTGTACACTAATGATGTAGCAGCAGAAAGTAAAATTAAGAAAACAATCCCACTTACAACTGCACCAAAAACAATAAAATATCCAGGAATAAACTTAACCCAAGAGGTGAAAGATGTATACTCTGAAAACTATAAAACTCTGATGAAAGAAATTCAAGATAATCCAAAGAAATGGAAAGACATTCCATGTTCATGAGTTGAAAGAACAAATATTGTGAAGATGTCCACACCACCAAAACCAATCTACAGATTTAATGCAGTCCCTATCAAAACACCAGTAGCAGTTTTCACAGAGCTAGAACAAACAATTCTAAAATATGTATGGAACCACAAAGGACCCTGAATAGCCAAAGCAATCTTGAAAAAGAAAAGCAAAACTGGAGGTACAATTCTGGATTTCAAATTATATTACAAAGTGGTAGTAATTAAATCAGTATGGTACTAAAAGAAAACAAAACAGTATGGTATTGACATGAAAAACAGACACCAATGACAACAATGGAATGGAACAGAAAACCCAGAAGTAAACCCACAATTATATGGTCAATTAATCTCTGACAAAGAGGAATGAATATACAATGGGAAAAAGACAGTCTCTTCAACAAATGGTGTTGAGAAAACTAGTCAGCTACATGCAAAAGAATGAAACTGGACCACTTCCATTCACCATACACAAAAATGAACTCAATATGGATTAAAGACCTAAATGTGAGAACTGAAACCATAAAAATCATTGAAGATAGCAGAGGCAGTAATTTCTCTGACATCAGCCATAGCAACATTTTCCTAACTATGTCTCCTCAGGCAAGGGAAATAAAGTAAAAATAAACTATTGGGACTACATCAAAATAAAAAGTGCACAGCAAAGGAAACAACAACTACTAAAAGACAACCTACTGAATGGGAGAAGATATTTTTAAATGACATATCTGACAAAGGGTTAATATCCAAAACAAATAAAGAACTTCTAAAACTTAACATCAAAAACCAAATAACCCACTTAAGAATGGGCAGAAGACATGAAGAGACATTTCTCCAAAGAAAGCATCCAGATGGCCAATAGACACATGAAAAGATGCTCAACATCACTCATCACCAGGGAAATGCAAATCAAAACTACAGTGAGAAATCACACACCTGTCAGAATGGCTAAAATCAAAACACAAGAAACAACAGGTGTGGCGAGGATGTGAAGAAAAAGGAATCCTCATGCACTGTTGGTGGGAATGCAAACTGGTGCAGCCACTGTGGAAAACAGCATCGAGGTTCCTCAAAAATTTCAAAACAGAACTACCCCATGATCCAGTAATCACATTACTGGGTATTTACTCAAAGAATAAGAAAACACTAATTCCAAGGGATACGTCACACCTATGTTTACTGCAGCAATAGTTACAACAGCCAAACTAAGGAAGCAGCCCAAGTGCCCATCAATTGATGAATGGCTAAAGAAGATGTGGTATGTGTAAACACATACACACCCACATATATACATACATACAGAATGGAATATTATTCAGTCATAAAAAAGAATGAAATCTTGCCATTAGCAACAACATAGATGGAGCTACAGAGTACAATGCTAAAGCAAAATAAGTCAATCAGAGAAAAACAAATACCATATGATCTCACTCGTATGTGGAATTTAAGAAACAAATGAGCAAAGGAAAAAAAAAGAGAGAAACCAAGAAACAGAGAAACTACAGAGAACAAACTGATGGTAACTAGAGGGGAGGGAGGTGAGGGATGGATGAAATAGGTGACAGGGATTAAAGAGTACAGTAATCATGATGAAAAATAAATAAACTAATTTAAAAATTCTTTTTCATCCTCACTGAGATCTGTAGTCAAAGTATTTTTTTTTTAAAGATTTTATTTATTTATTTGAGACAGAGAGAATGAGAGACAGAGAGCATGAGAGGGAGGAGGGTCAGAGGGAGAAGCAGACTCCCCGCCGAGCAAGGAGCCCGATGTGGGACTCGATCCCGGGACTCCAGGATCATGACCTGAGCCCAAGGCAGTCGCTTAACCAACTGAGCCACCCAGGCGCCCCTGTAGTCAAAGTATTTGAACTCACCTCCAATTTGTGTAGCTTTCAGATGTATATAACTAAATGTAAGCAATTTTATTTCACTAATGTTTCCACACAAATTGAAATCATATTTAAATTATAAAATATAATGAAAATTTTCAAAGATTTAGTGGTTTTGATGAATAATGAATTGGAAAAACTTTAGGAATAGGCTTTCATTAAAAATTTGAACAAAATACAATTATTTCAGTAAATAATGCCCTTTCTAAATTCAAAACTTCAAGAAGTTTCAAAAGTGCTTAATAATTGGAAAGTATCTTAGGAACTAAGAAACTTTAGATCCTATAGAAGCAAGTATTGTTATAATGCTGCTATATAACAATAAAAAGCAAATGTTTATTGCTTATGCATCTGAAGTCAGCTGGGGCCAGTTAGGAGACTCTGATCATCTTGTCTGGATTGAGTGGTTAATGAGTGATCTACACTGGCTTTTTCTGAGACCTATATGGCAGTTCCCCTCAATTTGTGTTTCATCCTCCATTAGATATTCACAGTGTCTTAATCAGCATTCTTCAGGAAAACAGAATCTATAGAGCGTGTGTGTGTATGCACGCACATGTGCATGTAAAGGCTGAATCCCAGAAAGTTCTATTCAAGTCCAAAGGCAGTCCACTACAGAAAGAAGAGCCAACATTGCAGATGAAGTTCAAAGGCAGTCTGCTGGAAAATTCTCTCTTATATGGAGAAGGCTGTTGTTTTAGTTCTGTTTAGGCCTTTAACTGATTGGATAAAGCCGGTTTGCATTATGGAGAAGAATCTACTTTACTAAAAGTCCACTGATTCAGATGTTAATGTCATCGAAAAAGACCGTTACAGAAAGACCCTGAATAATGACTGACAAAATATCTGGGTCCTAGGTGGCCCTGATTAGCTGATACATTAAAATTAACCTTCATACATAGGAACAGCACAGGCATGGGAACACAAGAGAAAATACGCAAAATTTATTTGAGCATATTCAGAATTGGTATAACACCATTTCTGCCACTATCTATGGGATCACGTAAGTCACAACACCAGCCCAAGTTTAAGGAATGGGGAATGAGACAACAACTCTTCAGGATGAGGAAGTGCAAAGTCATATGTCAAGGTATATGGATACAAAAACTGGTAAACAATTGAAGTTATTAATGCAATCAGTCTAAACACTTTTTTAAATCTTTGGTATGATTTTATTTTAACAAATGCATCTTCATTGCCCGATTTATTCATACGCTTAGATGAATAATTCAGGATGCTTTCCTACAAGTAAGTCCAGATAAGATTTTTGAGATTTTAACTTAAAAAGTATCTATTCTTGCTTGAAAAATGGTTAACAACCATATTATATAGCACACCAGATTTGCAAGTTAGAATTTTTAACCACTATAGCAAAACAGTGAGCCAGATGTTCAGTCATCTATCAACACTTTTGTGACCTGTAGAATATGTAGTGTGAGCAGACTGAGCATTTATACACTTTATGCCCTGATTTAAAGCTGGATCCCCAATGCTTAATGATTATACAAATTTAAATAATAAGCATTTAAATGTCATGTTTTTGTCCTGAAGTTATGTTCCTCTTTTCTTCTTCCTTCATAGATCATTTTATGGAAGGAAGGGGTTACAAATTTCTACATGAATGATGCCAAGGAAAACTTAAAAAAAATTGAAGCAAAATAAAAATAATTTCATATAAATACTGACAAGAATTTTTTATGTTAAGATAAATCTTGGTTATCATTTTATTTTTTAAATATTGGCTAGGCCACGAATAATGTCAAAGTGAGAAAAAAGAAAAATTATATATGAAGACATTTTCTGATGATCTCTGAAAATAAAAAAAATGTGATAAAGTCACCAGAAAAATAGTTACTTATAAAGTTATAAACTATGTATTTTTTCATTTTTCTTCTCTTTGTTGGAAATGTTAATCTGATTTGATATTTAAGATTTAATTATGCATGAGGAATATTTTTATCATGCTTATTTGAAAAAGGCTTTATTTTTATTTTTATTCTTACAATTTCCTGTTTTTCAGATTTAAAATTTATTCTTCCTACTGGTGAAAAACAAATTCTTTTCTAAATTTGAATAAATTATACATACAAACAGCTAGATATAAAGAAAGGTAGTATATAAATAAATTACACTTACAAACAGCTGGAGCTCACCACATATTTGGTATTACAAATCAGTTTTAAATACTAATTTAGTGACTCACAATATTCCCGAAGATAACTAACTCAAGTCCAGTAAAATGATTCTCTATTATACACAGATACATTTTTATCATACAACATTATCTTATTTTAAACAGTGTTCATGTTACCATTTTCAGGACAAATCCATTCTCTTTTATCTTTCTGGAGTCACATACAGGAAGGACCTGTTGGTCTCTTAGTTTAATTCATGATACCTGCTACCATCATGAAAGCAAACAAATGATTTTTGAAACATAACTCAAAGTTGCAAGTAGTTGCAAAGATTTATATACAGGTAAGAACTTCTTCCATTACATATAATTTTTCTCCAGTCAGCCTCCTCCTAGCAAATTCTAAATTAGGCAAATAGATCATATCAGAATATGTAAGAAAAATAAAATTTAAAATTAATCTTCATCATCAAGTCAAAGATGTTTTTCTTTAGAGCAATATCATCTGGATATCATTTCTTTGTAGGATTTTGCCATCTTTTGAACCAGTATAATACTAATTATTCCATAAATGTTCCAAATAAATCAGAGGCACCTAACTTTCAGGCAACTATGTATCACTCTGATAGGTTTCAGATCTTCATATAAAACACTTCATACTACATAAATCCTATGTACCAGAGAGGGAAATACTCCAACCTTGCAATATAATTAAGAACTAGACCACAGTAACATAAATATATATATTTTTTCAAATGTGTTCCTCTAGATTCCATCTCTTGAAATGGGTAAGGGACATGATAAGATCTGGGAAAAGGTAATCTTCAACATAAAGGCTAAATGAGAGACTAATATAAGCTAAGGAGGAGTTAAGTTAGAAAAAAAAAAGGTAAACCATGAAGCAGTGTTACTCTGATTTAGTTAGAAAGACCTCGATGCCAAAATTGTCTCTGACATTATTATGTGGGTTTGAAGACTTAAAAAATTTTTTCAAGAATTTTAAATTTCTTCCTGTCAGAAACAAGCATATAAATAATGTTTCAGAGAAATTCTGAGAATTAAATGATAACTCATATGGATTATTTGGCATAAAGTAATTCCTCAATACATGGTTATTGCTATCCTTTATACTCTAATCTTTACTGGGACAGGAAATAAATAAATTGGTCTCTTCTAGTGTTCTGTCTCCAGACTCTAGAACAATTCCTGCAACATCATGTGCACAATAAATATTGGTGAACGGGTTAATAAGTACATCCGGCAAACACAAAAATATGGGAAAAGAACAGATGAGAATTTAAAATGCTACATTTCTCAGTACTGTTCAATTAATTGGAAAGGCTTTAATTTAAAAGTAATAAGACATATTGAACAGAAAGGTACTGTCCTATTTATCTTTAATCATTTATTATATTAATGTACCATGAATTAATGTAGTTGCTTTAATTTATGGGAAATGCACATGGGAAATGATATCCCAACAAAAATGGTAAACATTCATATAAAATCTTAAAGAAAATACTGTGTAATAAGGAAAAAGATTTTTAAACTGATTCTCAGGAACTTAATAATTTATCCTTGCCCAATTTGGAATTTACTTTGTTTATATTTTTTTAAAATATGACAATTTCTTCAATGGCCATTTCACCTCTGGTCATCACACAACTATCTTCCATATTCTCCTCCTTCTTTGTATAGCTTTCCCCCCAGAATTCCTTATTAATGGGTTTACTGCACTGTTTTTGCACATTTATCTTTATTCTTTTCCCTGATATTTCTACTCACTTGTGTATCCTTCTTTTCACTTTGGGAACTCTTGAACGATACAATACAGGCCATCAACCTGAATATATAAATCTGGGGCTTTCAATTAAAGAAATACTTAAAAAAAATGGTGGGAGAATTATTGTAATGGTGGATTAGAAAGTTTGAAGTGACTAAAAAATCTTAGAAAATACTTTCTCCTAAGTCTGATTGCAAACATTTGAGAGACAACAAGGAAATAAAAACTGTAACAACATCCAGGAAAAGAAGAAAACCCAAAGAGCTAAACTGAGCATTTGAGGTCATTTTTCCCTAACTTGCTAAGGAATTTAGAAGGAGGTAAATGAGACACTAAGAAGCTAAGCAATGATCTGAAAGCCTCGTGAGACAGGGGGACAAACCTGGTAACCAGAACCTGACAAGGGGAGGGCTGGAAAAACCACCCATATTTTAGGTTGGACACCCTAAAGCAAAGACAGACAGGGGTGAACCAATATAGATAATTTCTCAAAGGGACTAAAGCCCAGAGTTTTAGCATTTCACTTCCCAAAATTAAATTGAGAAGAAATGGGATTGCTAATGCCACTAGCCAACTGGCAGAAGGAAATAGCTATCCTCTCTAAAGGAAATAAACTCACGCAGACTTTAGGTTATTCCTACAACTTTATATGTATAATACCACCACCCAATAAAAACACATAATGGAGCACACATGAAGAAAAGTCAGTATGAATTAGCCCCTTCATACAAGAGATGGTAAAAACACTCTCCCAAGGGATCTAGATCAAATTCTCAAATCCTAAATTTAAAATAACTATACTTAATATGTTCAAGGAAATTAAACACTTAAAATTCCAGCATAGAATAATAAACATTTGGTCTACACACATCATAATTAAACTCCTGAAGTTAAAGATAAAGAAAAACCTTAAGAGTACAGAGATTTTCAAAAGTGACAAAATGAGTACCAACTTTTTAACAGAAACAATGGCAACATCAGACAATACAAAGGTAAATTAATAAAGTGAGGAAAGAAAATTAACTGTTAAATGTGCTAATAATCAAATTAAAATACAAGTATTATAAGTATGGTTTATACAGCTTATAAAAGTCACACTTAAAAAATTTATAAAGTAGAAAGTAAAGTGATGATAAAGATATACCATGCAAACACTACCCAATGAAAATTTGTGAAAATCTGTTTCATAGAATAAGTAGCTTTTAAGACAAAAAGCATAAGAGATATCATAGCATAATAAAGTATCATACATTATGTGTTGAAAGAATTTTACATGTATTGCTCAATAACCAAAAGGAAAAATCTATAGGATATAAAAGATTTGAAAAACAGAATGTAAAAAAATGATCTAATGCCCATTTATAGTAGACGGCACCCAACAAGTGTGAATACACATTATTTCCAAGTGCAAATAGGATATTTAACAGAACTGATATTTTGAGCCAGAAAACAATCTCACCATGTTTTAAAATGTAACATATTGATTGTGTTTTCTGACCAAAAGGGAATTAAGCTATAATCAGTAATGAAAAGCTCTAGGCAAACCACTTTATATTTAGAGATTGAGCTGTAAATGATTCTTGAAAAAAAACTCGTAATTGAAACAAATAAAATTTAAAATACTATGTAAAAAATTTGTGGTTGACTTCTGCTTCCAGCCAGTCATGATGAACTTTTATGAGAATTTACCTACCCTCTAAACAATGAGGAAACTGGACTAAGTATATAAAAAAAAAAACAACAAAAAAAAATGGTTTTTATACATTGGACCAAAAGCATCAAAGAAGTGTAATTACTAATAAAAAGGAAACAAAAGAGGCCTAATACCACATGATTTTAAGACTTTATTATAAAGCAACTAAAATCAGAGTGTAATTTTGGTATAAAGGTGGACATATACATCTGTAGAGTATAGAATAGAGAGCCCAGTAATAGACACACACAGATGTGGAATTAATTTTTGACAAATTTGGCAAGGTAATTCATTGTAGAAATGATACTGTTTTCAGCAAATTGTGCAGAAACAACTGTTTGTCCATATGTAAATAAAACAAAAACAAAACTTAGATACATCTCAAATCATACACACAAAATAAGATGTAATAGATCAAAGACCTAAAGATATGAGTAAGACTATCAAACATCAAGGAAAAATATGAAAAAAAAAACCCTTTGTACATTTGGGTAAGTCAATGATCTATTAAATAGGTCTCAGAAAGCATGACAGAAAAAGATGATAAATGTATTTGTTCAAAATAAAAAATGTACGGGTGCCTGGGTGGCTCAGTTGGTTAAGCGACTGCTTTCGGCTCAGGTCATGATCCTGGAGTCCCGGGATCGAGTCCCGCATTGGGCTCCCTGCTCGGCAGGGAGCCTGCTTCTCCCTCTGACCCTCCCCCCTCTCATGTGCTCTCTCTCTCTCATTCTCTCTGTCTCAAATAAATAAATAAAATCTTTTAAAAAAAAAAAAGTGCTCTTCACAAGGCCAAGCAATGCGTCCCCCCACTCATGAGCACATACATGAAAGGAAGAAAGTATTTACAAAACATATAATTCAGTAATACACTCATATTTAGAGTATATAAAGAAGCATTACAACTCAATAATAGGGCAAACTATCCAGAATAAATCAGAAGTTTTGAACAGATACTTCACCAGTAAAGATATATAAATAGCAACTAAACACACAAAAATATGCTCAATACCACTGGTCCTCAGGGAAATTCAAATTAAAATGACCATGAGATGTGACTATATATATCCACTAGAAGAGCTAAAATTAGAAGCAGAGACAAAATCAAGTGTTGGAGAAGTTGCAGAACCACTGGAATTCTCTTATATTGATAACTGAATGCAAAGTATCACAACCAGTTTAAGAAGCAGCTTATCAGTATCTCTGAAAACTAAAAAAATATATTCACTATAGAACTCAGCAAGTCACATCTTATATATTTACCAGAAAGATGTGAAAACCTATGCTCACGCAAAGATTTGTACTCTAGGGGCGCCTGGGTGGCACAGTTGGTTAGCCCTCTGCCTTCGGCTGGGGTCATGATCTCAGGGTCGTGGGACTGAGCCCCAGGTCAGGCTCCCTGCTCAGCAAGGAGTCTGCTTCTCCCTCTTCCTCTGCCACTCCCCGGTCAGTCCCCCAATCACTCTCTCTCTCAAATAAATAAAATATTTAAAAATAAAAAATAAAAATAAAAGGGATGTACTACTTACACACCTGAAAACTATACCCAATGACTGATTTTCAGGAAGCTTATGCTAAGGGAAACAATCTAGATAAAGAAGACTACGTACTGCATGAGGAGGATTCCACATATATAAAATTCTCAAAGAACAAATCTACAGCAGTAGAAAAAAGATAAATGGTTGTCAAAATAGAGGGAACAAAAAGGGAGTGTCTAGAAAAGGAACAAGGGGACTTTTTTAGAAAGTGGAAATATTCTGAGTTTTTGGTGCTGTCGTTACATGACTATTCATTGTTTAAGAACCCTCAAACAGTATACTTATACTTAATTTTACTGCATGTAAATTATTCCCCAATAAGACATATTTTAAAACTGTAGAAATTAACAAACAGAAACTTCTTCACATGCAGAACTTGCTGAGAAGAAAATCCATCACCATATATGGATAGAAAGGCTCTAAGTCAATGAGCTAAGATTCCATCTCAATGAACAATTAAGAGAATAGCAAATGCATATTTAACTAGAAGAAGAAAGGACAAAGCAAAGAGCAGATATAAATGAAAGAGAAACAAATATATAATTGAGAAAATAAAAAGCCAAAAGTAGTTTCTTCGAAAAAGACTTTGAGCAGACTGATGGAAGACAGAAGTGAGAAGATACAATAACCAGCAACCGGAATGAAAAGGACACTCACTACACAACCTGCAGGTATAATAAATTCATAGTGTATTTTAAACACCATTCCATGCTTAACTTGAAACTTAAGCATATTATACAAATCCCTGGAAAACCACATCATGTAATACTGACATAAAAAGCAATACAAAATCTGTAAAACCATAAGAAAATCTATCTGTAATTTAAAAACGTCTAACAAGAAATGTCAGGTCATAGTTTTCAAGAGTTCTTCCAAACATCTGAGGGAATATATTACACAAACAAACTCAATACAAAAGATGTAAAAATCCAGAATAACCTCAATAGCAAAATCTGAAAATAAAAGGAAATTAAAAGGAAAATTACAAGTGACTATAGCTCTTTCATTGATGCAAACTTGTTTAAAAACTTATTTGCAGAAACAACCAAACAAATGTAAAAATATAATTTTAAAAGTCTAAATTGGATATATTCCAGGAATGCAAGATTAATATAACATTTAAAAATCTATTTACTGTTTCACATCCTTAAAGTAGGACAAAAATATGTAATTATTTCAATATATTTAGTAAATCTATTTTTGACATAAAAATATAGAAAAGTAAAAGAATTTAAGAAGTCTTTACCTAATAAATGTAATGAATAAATATTGAAAATTTATCTATACTTTGAAATCAAAATGTGACAAAGATACTTGCCACTATTTTTTCTACTAAGAATTATGCAGGAGAAAAAAGTAAAAGAGTGAAAGTGTGGGAATTAAGTAACTAAAAATATAAATGTTAAAAAGAAAAAATTAAAATATCCTCCTACGAAGATGACATAAATTGCATATAGAGTCCAAAATAACATGCAGATGAACTATTAGAATAAGTAAATTTTTGAGGTCAACAATTAAATTAAAATACATATAATCATTTCTCCATATGCCAAAAAAATTTTTTTAGTGGTGCTCTTAAAAATCATGTCTTTTTTGAGCTCCTGGGTGGCTCAGTCAATTAAGCATCTGCCTTTGGCTCGGTTCATGTCAGGTTCTCTGCTCATCAGGGAGCCTGCTATTCCCTCTAGCCCTCCTTCCACTCGTTCTCTCTCTCTCAAATAAAAACTTTTAAAAATAAATAAAAATAAAAATAATGTCTTTTCATAAGTATGGAACACTGGGATCTCAGGTTTCCAGTTCTGCAGTCTAAGGAGTTTGGAAGTTGCCACTCCGGAATTCCTAACCACAAGTAAAAAGCTGAACACACGGAACAATCAACAATTCTTGGATCTGTAAGACAGAGGAGGACACAAGGCAAACCACTGCCCCCAAGATTGGAGAGACAGAAGTTATCACGTAATCATGCCTTACTGGAGCAGAGACTCAGAGGGGAAACTGACTCAGGACAGGGTCCCACACTCAGAAAACCCAAACTATAATTGATTAATTGCTGAAGGCTCAGTGTGGACAAGTTCGACAATTCAAAGCTCGACGGGGATCCAGTCACAAATCACAATATTGTGAGATTTGCCCTCTGGAGATCCACCAGGTTTCCAAATTAAATAGAGGAGGAAAAAATCCCCTCCAACTTCAGGGAGGGGGTTGGGGAAAGGAACTATTTTGAAATACACCAGAACATTCTGTTCTTAACAAGGCCTGCCCTCGGGGGAAACTAGTTCACCAAAGCCTGACCTGCTGGGGTATTATCAGAGACTAACCGCTTTGGGGGAAGGGAAAACCCAACTCCAGCCCACTCTAGTTGCCCTATCCCACCTAAGAGGAGATAAAACAAAACTAAGAAACAGTTGTTCCCAGTCCAGAAACATAGGCTCACTAAAACCCTAAGACCTAATCACAGAACTATGGAACATTTCTTCACCCCCCACACCTGGCCACCAGGTTATTAAAGACCTATTAACAGCATTTCTTTTTACCTAGTACATCATATCCACACACAGTAAAAAGCAAAAAAAAAAAAAAAGAAGAAGAAGACCATCTGAAGAGACAAAGCAAGCATCAGAACCAAACATGAGAGAGATGTTGGAATTTATCAGACTAGAACTTTAAAACAATTCATGACTAATATGCTAAGGGCTCTAAAGTATAAAATAGCAGGCAATAACAGAAGGCAATGTAAGCATAGATATAGAAACGTCAGGAAAAAAAACAAAAGAAATACTAAAGATAAAAAACACTATAACAGAAATAAATACTTTTTAATGGGCTTATTAGTAGACAGGATACAGCTGAGGAAAATCTCTAAGCTAGAGGAAAAGCGTTTGAAAACTTTGAAGCAAAAAGAACAAAGATTGAGAAAAACAGAATATCCAAGGACTGTGGGAAAACAACAAAAGGTATAACACACGTGTAATGAGAATACCAGAAGGAAAAGAAAGGAACAGAAAAAATATTTGAAACAATAATGGTGATCAGTTTCCCCAAAATTAATGTCAGCTACCAAACTGCAAATCCAAGAAACTAGAATGTCAAGGAGGATAATGGTGGAAAAACACAACACACACGATATGCCCAGGCCTATCATTTTCAAACTACAGAAAATCAAAGATAAAATCCTGAAAGAGGCCAGAGGGGATAAAAAATTAAAAATATAAAATAGAAATAAATAAATAAATAAATAAATAGATAAATGAATAACTCCACCTTACCTATAGAGAAACAAAGATAAGACTACGTCCAACTTCTTTTCAGTAACCATGTGAGCAAGGAGAGCTTAGAGTGAAATATTTAAAGTGTCGAGAGGGCACCTGGGTGGCTCACTCGGTTAAGCATCTGACTCTTGATTTTGGCTCAGGTCCTGATCTCAGGGGGCTGGGATCCAGCCCAGGTGGCGCTCCGCACTCATTGCAGAGTCGGCTTAAGATTCTCTCTCTCACCCTCTGCTTCTCCCCCACTCACTCGCTTGTGCTTTCTAAAAAAAAAAAAAAAAAAGAAAGAAAGTGTTGAGAGGAAAAAAATCACCAACTTAAAATTCTGTACCTTGGAAATTAACCTTCAAAAGTGAACAAGAAATAGATACTTCCTCAGAAAAACAAAAACTGGGGGAATTTTTTGCCAAGAGAATGGTCTTGCAAGAAATATTAAAAGAGGCAGACTGCCTCCAAGACATTTCCTGTCCGTAAGAGAATCACCATGATTCTTCAGAGGCTCTTCAGGTTCTCCTTTCTCATTCGGTCTGCAGTCTCAGTTCATTTGAGGAGGAACATTGGTGTTACAGCGGTGGCATTTAATAAGGAACTTGATCCCGTACAGAAACTCTCTGTTGACAAGATTACAGAATACAGAACTAAGTGACAGGCATCTGGAGAACCCGTTGATCCTGGCCCAGAGTACCGCAAGACCTAGAGAGGGAACTTTTTGAGTTTAAGCAAATGTATGGTAAAGCAGACAAGAATATATTCCCGGCCTTCAAATTTGAAGATCCTAAATTTGAAGTCATCGAAAAACCCCAGTCCTGAAGAAATAATGTAAAATTTATTTATTTAGTAATTTGTCCTAGATTAGTTGTACAATGGGATCAGAATAAACATACATTTCTCAACTGTCAAAAAAAAGAAATATTAAAAGAATGTCTTTATTTTTTAATTTATTTTATTTTTTTATTTAAATTAACTTAATTAACATATATTACTGGTTTCAGAAGTACAAGTTTGTGATTCATCAGTCTTATATAATACCCCGTGTTCATTATCATGTGATCTCCTTAATGCCCATCACCCAGTAACCCCAGCCGCCAGCCCCCAACCTCCAGCAACCCTCAGTTTGTTTCCTATGATTAAGAGTCTCTTATGGTTTGTCTCCCTCTCTGGTTTTGTCTTTTTTCCTCTCTCCCCCTATGATCCTCTGTTTTTTTTCTTAAATTCCACATCAGTGAGATATATGATAATTGTCTTTCTCTGATTGACTTATTTCGCTTTGCATAATACCCTCTAGTTCAGTCCACCTCATTGAAAATGGCAAGATATCATTTTTTTGATGGCTGAGTAATATTCCATTGCATACATATATCACATCTTCTTTATCCATTCATCTGTTGATGGACATCTGGGCTCTTTCCATAGTTTGGCTATTGTGGACATTGCTGCTATAAACATTGGGGTGCATGTGCCCCTTCAGATCACTACGTTTGTATCTCTGGGGTAAATACCCAGTAGTGTGGCTGCTGGGTTGTAAGGTAGCTCTATTTTCAACTTTTTGAGGAACCTCCATACTGTTTTCCAGAGTGGCTGCACCAGCTTGCATTCCCACCAACAGTGTAGGAGGGTTCCCCTTTCTCCGGATCCTCGCCAACATCTGTCGTTTCCTGATTTGTTAATTTTAGCCATTCTGACTGGTGTGAGGTGGTGTCTCACTGAGGTTTTGATTTGGATTTCCCTGATGCCGAGTGATGTGGAGCATTTTTTCATGTGTCTGTTGGCCATTTGTATGTCTTCTTTGGAAAAATATCTGTTCATGTCTTCTGCCCATTTCTTGACTGGATTATTTGTTCTTTGGGTGTTGAGTTTGATAAGTTCTTTATAGATTTTGGATACTAGCCCTTTATCTGATATGTCATTTACAAATATGTTCTCCCATTCTTTCAGTTGTCTTTTGGTTTTGTCAACTATTTCCTTTGCTATGCAAAAGCTTTTTATCTTGATGAAGTCCAGGTAGTTCATTTTTGCCCTTGTTTTCCTTGACTTTGGAGATGTGTCCAGCAAGAAGTTGCTGTGGCCTAGGTCGAAGAGGTTGCTGCCTGTGTTCTCCTTTAGGATTTTGATGGATTCTTGTCTCACATTTAGGTCTTTCATCCATTTTGAGTCTATTTTTGTGTATGGTGTAAGGAAATGGTCCAGTTTCATTTTTCTGCATGTGGCTGTCCAATTTTCCCAAGACCATTTGTTGAAGAGACTGTCTTTTTCCCATTGGACATTCTTTCCTGCTTTGTCAAAGATTAGTTGACCATAGAGTTGAGGGTCCATTTCTGGGTTCTCTATTTTGCTCCATTGATCTATGTGTCTGTTTTTGTGCCAGTACCATACTGTCTTGATGATGACAGCTTTGTAATAGAGCTTGAAGTCTGGAATTGTGATGCCGCCGGCTTTGGTTTTCTTTTTCAGCATTCCTTTGGCTATTTGGGGAATTTTCTGGTTCCATACAAATTTTAGGATTATTTGTTCCAGCTCTGTGGAAAAAGTCAGTGGTATTTTAATAGGGATTGCATTGAATGTGTAGATTGCTCTAGGTAGCATAGACATCTTCACAATATTTCTTCTTCCAATCCATGAGCATGGAACGTTTTTTCCATTTCTTTGTGTCTGTCTCAATTTCTTTCATGAGTGTTCTATAGTTTTCCAAATACAGATCCTTTGCCTCTTTGCTTCAGTTTATTTCTAGGTATCTTATGTTTTTGGGTGCAGTTGTAAATGGGATTGAGTCCTTAATTTCTCTTTCTTCTGTCTCATGGTTAGTGTATAGAAATGCAACTGAATTCTGTGCATTGATTTTATATCCTGCCATTTTGCTGAATTCCTGTATGAGTTCTAGGAATTTTGGGGTGGAGTCCTTGATTTTTCCATATAGAGTATCATGTCATCTGCAAAGACTGACTTCTTTAGAGAGAAGGAGAATAATATTGGTCAGAAACTTTGATCTACATAAAGTAAGGAAGAACATCAAAGAAGGAATAAATGAAGATGAAATAAAACCTTTTACTTATGTTTTATTTATTTATTTATTTTTATTTATTTATTTTGAGAGAGAGAGAGAATGTGAGCAGGGAGGGAGAGAGTAAGAGGGAGAGAGAGAATCTTAAGCAGGCTCCATGCCCAGAGAGGGGGTTTAGTCTCATGACCCTGAGATCATAAGCTGAGATGAAAATAATAGCAGAAAATATAAAATACTAAGAAATAAATCTGCCAAATATGTGCAAGACCTATACACTGAAAATTATGAACATTGCTGGGAAAAATAATGAAGATCTAAATAAACAGAGAGGTACACTATGTTCATGTATTAGAAGACAACTATATTGTTAACATGTTAGTTCTCCCCTAAGTGATCCAGACTCAATTCAATGCCAACCAAAATGTTGTAGGCTTTTTTTTTTTTTTTAAAGATTTACTTATTCATTTGAGAGAGCGAGAATGAGAGAGAGTACATGAGAGGAGGGAGGGTCAGAGGGAGAAGCAGGCTCCTCGCCGACCAGGGAGCCCGATGTGGGACTCGATCCCGGGACTCCAGGATCATGACCCGAGCCGAAGGCAGTCGCTTAACCAACTGAGCCACCCAGGCGCCCGTAGGCTTTTTTTAAAATTAAATTTGGCAAGCTTTTTCCAAAATTCACGTAGAAATGGAAGGATTCAGAGTAGACAAATTCATTTCCATATTTATAATCAGTTGATTTTTGACAGTGAGGCATAGTGAATTCATTGAAGAAACAATAATATTTTCAACACATAATACTGGAAAATCAAATATCCATATGCAAATAAAATCCAATATCAATTGCAAAAAATATATCATAACCCATACTTTGAAACAAAAAGTAACTCAAAATGTATTATCGATCTAAATTTAATTTTAGACCTCTAAAATCTCTAAAATATATAGAGAGAAAATAATCTTTGTGACTTTAAGGTAAGGAAATATTTCTTAGATCCCAAATAAATAAAAGATCCATTTAAAAAATGAAAAAAATTGACTTGATCAAAATTAAGAACTATGTTTCCTTTAAAGACAATGTTAAATGGTTGAAAACATCAGCTGCAAACTATATTTGCAAATTACATTTCTGATAAAAGGCTTATATCCACAATACATAAAGGCAACTTAAAACTTAAGTTTTAAATATCCTTTAAGAAGTAAAACAAAGGGGGCGCCTGGGTGGCTCAGTTGGTTAAGCGACTGCCTTCGGCTCAGGTCATGATCCTGGAGTCCCTGGATCAAGTCCCGCATCAGGCTCCCTGCTCGGCAGGGAGTCTGCTTCTCCCTCTGACCCTCCCCCCTTTCATGTGCTCTCTCTCATTCTCTCTCTCTCAAATAAATAAATAAAATCTTTTTTAAAAAAAAAAAGAAGTAAAACAAAGGCTCAGTAAAAAAAAGTTTTAAAAGTGAACAGATAATTCACTGAAGAAAATATGTAGATGACAAAGAAGCACATAAAAATATGTTCAATATCATTAGTCGTTAGGGAAAAGCAAATTAAAATCTCAATGAGAAAACACTACAAGTCTATTAGAATGTAAAAAATGTCAAGTGTTGCCAAGAATGTGGAATAACTGAAACTCTTATGCACTGCTTGTCCAGATATAAAATTGTAAAACCAATTGTTGAACATGTTGGTAATTTCTCAAAAGTTAAAAATATATCTGTCATATGACTTAGTCATTCCACTTCTAAGCATAAAACCGAGAATGAAATTGTATATATGCATTGTATATGTCTATACGATTATTGCTTTGTTTATTTATTTTATGTATTTGTTTGTTTTTACTCCAACCTAGAAAAAGAAAACTAAAAAGATTGTCAAAAGAGGAATGGAGAAACAAATTGTGGTATGACCATATAATGTAATTCTACTCATTAATAAAAAAATTAGAATGCTTAATAAGATTTAAATATTTTTTTCATGATGAGACACACAACACGTTGATACTGTGGATACATGAAATACAGAGTTCTCTGTTATTTATACCTCAGCAAATGAGAAGACTGCCAGGACGGCACAAACGTGGTTGTAGCAGCAACAGGCTAACAGCAACCTAGAGCTGCAGGGGGCTGATTGTGTTTGGCAAGCAGGATGGGGTTAGTTTGGCTTCCAGGGCTATGTCTGAATTGGCTAATTTGAATACATTCTCCAGTTCCAAGGCATAGGGGCTATCTCCCATCTTATCTGGTACCTGGCCCCTCCAGTGATTAGAACAGGTGCATACTGACCCCTGAATGTGAGCACTTGATAAGGGAAGTGGTTGGGAGTATGGATTTTTATGGTTCAGCAAAGGGAACTGACCAGCTTCTAGCAAGGACATTAAAATTGGGTCAAGACAGCGTTTAAAAAAATAAGTACATTACTCTGATACATGTAATAACATGGATGAATCTCAAAATAGTTTGCTAAATAAAAGAAACCAGATTTTTAAAACTACGTAATGTATGATTTATTATTTCACTTACATGAAATTTTAGAAAACGCAAACTAATAATGGGTTGCCTAGAACAGGGGAAAGAGGATGATAATGGGAAAGAGAGTTAAAATGTGGAGTGGTTAGGAACTTTGTGGATTGATGGATATGTTCATTCTTTTGTTATTTATTTTTGTCTTAATTTCCTGGGTGGGTGTACATATACATAGATATTTATCAAAATGTGTGATTTTCATATTGCAGTTTATTGTAGGTTCATTACACCACAATAAGCCTTTAAAATGAGTCAATATTTTAAAAAATTACTATTTTTATTATTTTGTACTACTTTATAAATGAATTTAAAAAATAAACTTAAAACATATTAACTCCCCAAATCTCACACAGTAAGAGATTTCAGGACATCAAATTCTTATTTTTCATCATTTGCAATTTTACTTTTATGAAACTTTTGGTAAAACTTTTCTTCTTTGAAAATCACTTAATATTCAATGTGTAATATGGTATTAAAGACTGAATGTTTATGTCTCCCCACCAAAAAAATTATATTTGAGACCCTCTGCCCTGACATGATGGTATTAGGAGATGAAACCTTTGAGAATCAATTTGGATTAAATAAGATCTTCAGGGTGGAGTCCTCATGAAGAGAAATAGTGCCCTCAATAAGAGTCAAGAGAGAACTTGCTCCCTCTCTCTGCTCTCTGCCATATGAGGACAAATGGAGAGAAAATGGCAGTCTGCAACCTACAAAAGTGCTCTCATCAGAACCCAACCATGGTGGCACCCTGATCTTGGATGTCCAGCCTCCAGAACCATCAGAAATACTTTTCTGTTGTTTAAAAGGTCTACGGTATTTTTGTTATAGCAGCCCAAGCTTAGACATGTAATATAAACTTTTTACCATGCTTCCAAATCACTCATTTATACTGCTCTTTTTTCCCCTTTTATGTGCCTTTTGAAATTTCTATTTTATAATTTGTTTTCTATTCATTTCCTTGAATATAATTTTATATTTCATAATTAAAGTTAAATTATATTTATAACAGCAGATTTCAGTATATTTAGTGATGAATGTACTTGAACAGGTTTTCACAATTGCAATATTTCTCATAACTAGATCAAATAATTCCAAATATAGTCTTCTTTTAATAGGTACCCATTGTTAATTTTATCTTCTCTGCAGTACAATTATTAATGGGACACTGTGCTTCATTACATGGCCACATGCCCTCAACCTTTTTCAGTGTCTTTCATTCATTTTCCCATTCTCGGGCCTGGAAATAATTCAGAAAGCATTCACAGTTTCCCTATTATTCTAAATTATGTCTCTTCAAAGATTTGACCAGTGTAATGCCTATTATGCATAATGTGTTTATAAGAAATGCATCTCATACGCTGCATCAGAGCTACTTTACATTTTAAATCTACTATATAGATGTTTAAGATAATATCTTTTCCCCAAATAATCAGTATTGTGAAATTGTCACATATTATCTAACTCTGTATATTAAAGAGATTATTTTATATTGAATTATTATTGGAAATCTCACATATATCCTTAAATTAAGATATTAAAGCTGTATCAATTTTTTTTCTATGAACAGTTTGGAGTAACAAATTAGGCAGATCTGTAACTTTTTAAATATCGAAACAATATTGTTATATTTTAAGCACTAATATTTAATGTGTTTCTAATTTATTTTAGAAAAAATGAAATTTACATATTACCTTAAATAAGGAGATTCTTTAATAAGGCAATTAAAATGACCTTATCACTATCAGAAAAATACCATATATAATTTTAATTATGAAATATTAAAAACTATTAATATTTTGGGTTATGTTCTCTCAGGATTATTTCTACCTGTATGGAACCCTTCCCTACACCAAAGTCATAGAAATATAATGAAATGTCTTCTGTTTTGATATCTTTTATTAATGTTTTATTTTCTATTTTTAAGGTTTATTTTTTTTTTTATTTTGGGGGGACACGAGCAGTGGGGGGTAGGGGCAGAGAGGGAGAGAGAGAGAGAGAGAGAGAGAGAGGGAGATTCCTCAAGCAGAGTCCCCACTGAGCCTGGAGCCCAAGGTGTGGCTCAATCTCAGGTCCCCGAGATCATGATCTGAGCTGAAATCAAGAGCTGGCTACTCAACCAACTGAACCACCCAGGTGCCCCTTGATTATCTTTTAAACTTAGAAAGAGAATATGAGATGCTATCAACAGATGACAGAGTGAAATAATTAGACTTTTCTCTCCCAATAATTGTTGAAATGTGCAAAAAAAAAAAAAATAAGTTATGAAACAGCCAAAGAAACAGGAACAAAACTTCAAGCTGTAACATTTGAAAAAGTATATATATAGCAGCTAAAAAAAATGATATCCTGGCATAGACCAGCAAGGCTCCTAACCCTGGACCTGAAAAGAAGATGAAGTATTGAGTGAGAAAGGAAGGTAAATAGAGCAATACTTAGAATTGTCAGAAATTCCTCCCTACTTCAAACAAAGTAGAATTGGGGTCAGGGAGGGGAAAAAATGGAAAATTATGCCTCTGTCTGTGATTTTTGTACTGGGTTCTGGTGGGGACTATTAATGGAAATACCTGCTGCAAAGAGCCATGTCAAACCGGCAAAGTGAACAAACACAAAGGTCGCCCCTGACAAAAGCATACGCACTAGGCTCCACACGTGCCCTGTTCCTATGTTTATTTAACAAAACTTTCCTCAGTGCATTCTAAGAAATAGCAACTATTCCAGACGTTAGCACTAATGACAATAATGAGATAGCGTGAGTCTATTTTTACGGAGTTTAAATTCTACTGGGTGAGAGAGACAGGATGAGATTATAGAATGTAGATTATTTCATGTCATAATGAATGATTGAACTAAACCATGAATAATGGGATGAAAAGTATCTAGGATGAAAGGTGGGCACCATTAGGGTGGCAAGGCCTCTCCGAGAGAATAATGTTTGAACTGTAGCCTAAATGAAGGATCCAGAGCAAAGATCAGGAGACAGAGTGATCCAAGCAGAGGACAGAAGAAGAACATAGGCCCTGAGGGAAAATAGGTTCATCAAATTCCCCAACTAATATCAATCCCTAGATTGATAATGAGCTAGAGTAAGGCATACAGAGAATAAGTTTAAAGACAGAAAACAAGCCAAATCATGAATACCATGGAAAAGCTAGGGTTTTATCTGAAGTGGAATTGGAACTCCCAGGAATACCTAAAATTGGAGAGTGATACGATGTACCTTGCACCTTTAAAAGTTCATTTTGAAGAATGTGTGGGAAATGGGTTTCAGAATGGCATCACACAGGTCAGTTTGGACGCTATTCCAGAAATCCACATGAGTGAAGATAATGGTTGGTAACTTGGAAATACTGGCTAGGGAAGAGGTTGATGAACAGAGATATTTATTACTGTTTATGAATCAGGTTGTAGAAAGTGGAACATAATAGAATATGATCTCCAGATTATGCTTTCAAGGATATAAATTTCATTTCTGAGTATATGGAGAGGACCTGGATCAGGATGGATTTCAGAAGACAGAACAGAGCTCAAATGCTACAGGAAAAGCTCTACAGGGTCCCAGGTGAGCTCTAGTCCTCCACTCTCCTAGAGGATGCTATAGAAGCCAGGGGTGCTTGATCCCTCCTATTTTAAAGCAGAGGAGAGAATGAAGTCAAAGACCATCCAAGAATATGCTCTTCCCTGAGACCAGATTTTCAGCACAGAAGCTATGAAGGAGCATACCACACCAGACATGGGAGGCTGGTGGACACAGAGTTTCCAGAGCTTGTTCTCCAAGCTAATCCAGTTAAAGGCTCCTTGCTGCAGGCCACTTGATTTTCTGAAGTTCCTCTTGATCCTGTTTATTTCTCAGCATCACCTTCCTACCTTTCATGAAATGTGTAAGCTCATTAACATCCTTAAATAAATAAATTTACTTGTTACCAGTGTTTGTTGTTGTCATTGTTCACAGTGAAATAGCCAACCGACATACAAAAAGCATGGGTGGCTGGTGCCCTAAAGTTGAAAATCCAGTGATCAGGAAAAAAAAAGGAATAAATAAATATATAAGGAAGAGTCAGAGGCTAAGATCACCTGAAAACCTGACACAATTCTGAAAAAAGATATATGGCCTACCAGACCCAAAATACTTTTATTAAACCATACCAATTAAAACACTGGGAATTTGCATATAACTAATGAGCAAATAGATGACTAAGTAAATAGAAGAGTCTAGGAATGCAGAAATATAACCAAACACACCTGGGAAATTGATAGCACTGCCTTCTGTATTAGTGGGAAAAAACAGACTGTTCTATAAATGGGATATAAAATTATTCATCCACATAAATAAGAAAAAGTTATAACATACATTACTCTATACACAGGTATGAATTTGAGGTATCTTTAAATTAAAATGAGAAAAGAATAAAACTCTAGGTTTATTATATTTTATTGCATATAACTAAAATCTGTTCTACAGAATGACAAGGTAAAGAAATTAAATGACAAACCACAGAGACTGAGTACACATTTCCAACACAAATACCTTAAAAAATAATAAATTGTATTATATATAGACTTTACCCATATATAATTTTGAAAACAATCTAATTATATAAACAGAAGTTTCTAAGAGGACACAAGCACATGCAAAGATGTTCAACCTGATAACCACTTAGGAAAATACAAATTAAAGCAACAGTGAGACACCATTTTATGGGTGGCAAGAGTGACAGTATCAGTTGATGGTAATGTTGTAACTAAACTCTAAGTCTTACACACTGCTGGTAGGACTATAAATTATTAAAACCACATTGAAGGACAATTTCACAGTATCTAAAAAATTAAACTTACCCTATGACATGGAATACATAGAAATGTATATCCAAGGGGAATGTCTTCCTCAAAAGTGCATAAAATGCTTACAGCCACTCACTAAAAATATTTATGGTAGTGTTGTTTATAATAGTGAAAAACTGAGAACATAAATGTCCAATCATAAGGGTATAGATAAATAACAACAGCAGCAATAATAATAATAGCACTTACTCCATATTGAGTAATTGCTAAATATTTTACTAATTTCTAAATATTTTTACTTGTATTAAGCTATTTCATCTTCATTAAAAACCTAAGGAGAAAGCTATTATTCATCCTATTTCAAAGGTAACAAAACTGATTCAGAGTTTAATTATGTAAATTGTTCACAAAAGATCACAAGACCAGTCAAAACAGAGCCAAGATCCATATCACTCAATATGGTCTAGAAGCCACTATCTTAACCATCATTCTACTGTAATATAATATACACCAAGTTATGTGGTATGTGTGTGCGTGTGTATCTCCATCCAATGGAGTAAGATTCAGTCATTAAAAAAAATGAATGCAAGTTCTATGAATCAACTTGAGTACATCTTAAAAACTTAATAACAAGCAGCAAATCAAGTTGCACAACAATCTGTATAACCACTCCTCACACAGCTGCTGTTTTGAGTAATCCCAGAGGGTGCCATTCACTTTGTGCTCCAGGGGCTGCAGTCTGCAGAGAACACAACATAAATGGTGCCTCCTACCCAGAAGTGCTGATTTCTTAGTCTCTCCAGCACTAATGCCAAGATCCATATGTGGATTATTTTGGTGACTTTTAATAGTTTCTCATTTCTGCCCTTGTAGTCTTTTCCAACACAACACCAGAGAGATCCTCTTAAAAATTAAGCCAGATAATCTAATTCGTCTGTACAGTACCTTCTTATATCTTTTCCTCTCACTCAGGGTCAAGTCAAAGTGTTTGCAATGACTGTCAACATGCTAGAGAATATGGTTTTGCCTTACCTCATTGATCCATATGTCCACCACTCTCCCGCTGTCCATCCCAAAACTGACACACTGGCCTCATTAACTTTTCAACCAGAAGATCATACTCCTTAGGGTTATTCTACTTATTGAGTACATCTTCTACCCCAGGTATCTACAAGGACCATTCCTTCAGCTCATTCAACTATTGCTGTGAATGTCTCATTTTCACTACAATCCTTCCTGCTAACACTACTTAACTCATCAGCCTACTCCCTTGCAGGTTGGTTTTCTCCAGTGTATTTCTCACCATATAATGTGCTATCTATTTTAATCATTTGTGGATCTGCTATTAACCTACTTCAATGTAAACAGCATGAAAGCAGAGATTTTTGTCTCTGTTGTTCACTAATATTTCCTAGTATCCAGAGGAGATTGCTATACATTACTAATTCATACTGAATGAATGAATATCAAGTGTTTATGTAAATTTAATAGCAAATATAAAATAATCTTTTATTATTTCTTTGGATTTATATGTTAATGGAATACATATAAAAACTTGTGCTACAAGTGTATTTATCAAATCCATCCTTATGTATTATTATTTAATTTTAAAAAATATTTATTTTTTTTCCTGAGGAGTGAGTAAGAGAAAGAGTCTGGGATGGGGGAGCAAATCCTGTCAGTGATCCTAATAAGGAGTTGGTCCTAATACATTTATAGAATTATTCCTTTAAAGCTTGGAATAAACAGTGGGCTATGGTAATTGACATAAAAATGCCATAATTGCATTGGAAGAGTATAAAAGAAGGCTTCCAGGAAACTCAGAGAAGTTTCGTTATAATACAGCAAATTAGAGTGGATTTATTAGGTAAGACTAGAGAAACTATCAGATGACCATGTTCCCTTCATTAAGGTAATCAGGAGTATAGTAATACAATCTGAGTAAGATTGCTGCCAAGTCATAAGGTCAAGCAGATGCAAAAGCAGTCCATCATATAATGGACCTGGCACATTCAGAATCAAATCCAAGCAGATTTGAGGGTACATAAATAGGTGATCAAGACTCCCACTGACCTCAGTAACACTGTCTCCTCAGTAACTCACACAAATAGCCTCATGAGTAGTTTCCTTTGATGAAGAAGAAAAAAACCCAGGTATGATGTATGGAAAACTAAATATGTTACTGTGAACAAAATATAGACACCCCGTGTTAGGGTTACCTGAAAGACAGAATGAGGGAAAATTCATTCCAATGGACTTGGACATACCTGGCCATAAACTTGGTGGATGAATCTCTTAGACTGAAGTTTCAGGAGTCTGAAAGAATAAGATAGGACAAGCAAGAAGAGAAAACTCTGTGATAGAAGGATGTGGTATACCCAGGTAAGTACAATGCTCACTAGAGAGCATATGCTTCAGAGCAAGTATTCTATAAACAGGAAGACAGACTGCCTCTCCAGTGGATATCCCCTAGGCTCTGACCTCAGCCATCTCAAGCATGTTCACAATGGCAGATGAATATCATAGTCATTTTTCAGGGATGGAAGCCATAACGTGGACCTAACAGCATGAGCTTCCTTTATTTAAGGTGATTTACTATCTGCAGCTGCTAAATATGCAACCTGTCAGCAGCAGAGACCAACGCTCAGTCCCTACTTTAGTACCATCTCTCAAGAAGACCAGTCTCCTGCTGGCAAGTTGACACATAGGAACCCTTCCATCCTGAAGGGGATAGTAATTTCTAGATTTATTCACTTTCTGTTAATGATTTAACCTATCCACATACCCTATACCAGCACCACCAACTGAGGGTACACAAACGTCTAATTTAACAACATAAGATCTCACATAACCTCACCTCAGACCAAAAAGATTTCACATAACCTAACCTCAGACCAAAAAGATCTCACATAACCTCACCTTAGACCAAAAGACTCATTTTAAACGTGAAAATGAGCACTTGATCACAAAATCCTCTGGATGTACCTTAGACTGCAATCACTTGGAAACTTCTGGTCTGACAGCACCTTGAAATGGCCTCTACAAGGTTCAGATAATACCACATTAGGTGTGACATCCTAGGATTAGGGAATCATCATTTAGGATTGGTATAAGTTAAACTAGTAGTCATTGCATAGTAAACTGCCCCCCCCCATATCATAAAAAACTGGATCCATGAAACGGATATAGAATTGGCAGTGACCCTCTGTCTCCATTACTCTCTGTTTACTCTGGTTTTGTGCTTTGCTGCTTTTAAAACTTTAGATCTGACAGAATCACAGGAGCAAGATTCAAGAGGTAGAATGTTTTCATCTGTGGACATAGGTTGCACCGAACCTAAGCAATGATATCACATGGTCATTTTGGATTCCTCATGCCAGTGCACTCATGGGCAAAACAATTAATCACTATATCTGTGGGGGTAATTGACTCTGAATATCATGAAAAGGTAGGGCTGATATTAAATAACAGGGACAGGTACAAGCAGGTCTGAGACTATGGGAATCCACTAGCATGCCTGTTTGTGTTCCCATACTGAGTAAAATGTAAAATTATAGCAACAATAGCCTGAATAAGGGTCAGGATAACACTACCAGGCAAACAATCTATAACAGGAGATGTATTGCCTCTTTTTTTGAAAACCATTTATTTTTATTTCTTAAATATTGTTTGTAGATAAAATAAATTAGTTCTATATGTGGAATATATAGGGAAAATAACTTTTCTTTAAAGGGTGTGTGATTACTATTTGTCTTATATGCCAAACTCTCTCATATACTTACAGCTCTTCCATCCCCTTGAGCTCCACTGCCCTGCTCCTTGATGCTGCCATTGCTTAAGTACTGGACCTTACTGGTCCATTTTCCAGTTCTGTGGATTCCAAGTAACAGTGGAGAGCTTGAGAGGTACACTGTCAATAGGTGCTATGATTTTCCAAAACCTGTAACATATATTCACCCAGCATGAGGAAGCCCCTCTAAGACTGGCCCACTCCCCATACCAGAATGTTTCATGCTTTATTAGAGAGGAACCAGCATTATGAGAAGAGTGTCTGTCTTTGGTATCATAAGTGATTATTATATTAATAAAAATATGTGTACTATATTAGCACTGTATGGATGTCTTTCCCTTACTCTCATCACCTTGTGATAATTTTGAAAGATATCTGGCAGCCATTGCAAAAAGAAGAGAGATTTGGAATTCTTATAAAGTTTTTCATATTACCAAAATGTCTCCAATTTCCTTGTTATAGAGCATAGAAGCCTTCAATGAGATACTTAGCATTTTTAATAGTTTTTTTTTAGTATTTTTTTATTATGTTATGTTAATCACCATACATCACATCATTAGACTTTGATGTAGTGTTCATGATTCATTGTTTGTGTATAACACCCAGTGCTCCATGCAGAATGCGCCCTCCTTAATACCCATCAACAGGCTAACCCATCTCCCCACCCCCCTCCCCTCTAGAACCCTCAGTTTGTTTTTCAGAGTCCATAGTCTCTCATGGTTCATCTCCCCCTCTGATCTACCCCCCTTCATTCTTCCCCTCCTGCTATCTTCTTCTTTTTTTAACATATAATATATTATTTGTTTCAGAGGTACAAGTCTGTGATTCATCAGTCTTACACAGTTCACAGCACTCACCATGGCACATACCCTCCCCAATGTCTATCACCCAACCACCCCATCCCTCCCACCCCCCACCACTCCAGCAACCCTCAGTTTGTTTCCTGAGATTAAGAATTCCTCATATCAGTGAGGTCCTATGATACATGTCTTTCTCTGATTGACTTATTTCGCTCAGCATAATACCCTCCAGTTCCATCCATGTCGTTGCAAATGGCAAGATCTCATTCCTTTTGCTGGCTGCATAATATTCCATTGCATAAATATATACCACATCTTCTTTATCCATTCATCTGTTGATGGACATCTTGGCTCTTTCCATAGTTTGGCTATTGTGGACATTGCTGCTATAAACATCAGGGTGCACGTACCCCTTCGGATCCCTACATTTGTATCTTTGGGGTAAATACCCAGTAATGCAATTGCTGGATTGTATGGTAGCTCTATTTTCAACTTTTTGAGGTTTTATTGAAATATAATTTATATTTGGTAAAACACACTCATTGGGGTGTATAATTCAATGATATTTAGGTATATTTACAGAATACATCACAATAATCTAATTTTAAATGATTTCCAACACCCCAAAAAGCAACTCCATACCCATTTGTAATCACTTTCATTGCCACTCCCAGGCCTACTAGGCAGCCATTAGTCTCTGTTTATCTACTATAGACTTCCTTTTCTAAACATTTCATATAAATGAAATCATACAAAATGTACAATGTGTGGTCTTTTGTGTCTGACTTGTTCATTTGGCATCATGTTTTGAGATCCACACTTGACACTTGCTATGAAACAAGCAAGAAAAATAAACTACACTAAAATATAGAGTCTTATTAAAAGGCTTCATGCAGAAATGTGGTATAATGAAAAAGGAAAAAAAATCAAATTTTTCTCCTTAAGGATGGTATTTCTAAAATTTAATAGTGACACTGATATGAAGTGCATGCTATTGTGAGGTACCAACTCAACAGTCTGTCTCACCAAGAATTATTTCATTTTATTTTACAGAATCCTTCTGAGACCTACAATCCCACTAATTACACATGTTAAAAATTTTGTTTTTATTTAAAAAAATTTTTAATTAAACCTGGAGAATACTTCAGAATCAAAGACCTTGAGAACTAACTGTACCCTAGAATATCTAAGTAACATAATTTACAACTGACACAAAGGAAAATTATCTTTATCTACATGGAGTTTATGATACTGATGTTTGAAAGAGTGCTAAAAACTGTCAAAAATTTTCAAAATGCAGTACTTTCCAAATTCCTTTTTGGTATCTTTGCAGAATAGTATAATTTTGTGTAATTTTTCCTAACAGTTATCAGAATGAGACTATTAAGTATAAAATGTAAAATGCATGAGAGAGAAGCTAAGATTATGAAAAACATAAGGCATTTGTGCTGAAATCATTTACTCCTTTAAGATTTTCCCCAAGTTAACCAATAGAATTAACTTCAAAAAGTACCTTGTTCTCTATCTTAGTTTCCCTAATATATATAAATTATATATTCAATAATTATTTTATATATATAGATATATATATAGGTATATATAGATATATATATTATAATAATATAGAAATGCCCTAGGGCCTGGCAGGATATTCGTGTTCTGTTCCTTGGCCATGATCTGGGTGGTGGTAGCAATTCAGAGAGAATTGCTGTGTATAAGCCCAGGAAGAAGAGGAAGAGCTGAAGGGAGGACTTAGTCTTGGCAGATTCTTGCGCCCAAGCATGTCTGAGAGCCAAGCCACTGCTCTTGTGGGACCATGTGAATGAACTTGGGCACAGAACACATCAGCATGATTATGATAAACTATAGGTCTGTGACCTGAACTCTTTTTTCTTAGCCTCAGCCTTAAGATAGAAAAGTATAAGGCATACAGAACAAAAGTCAGGAACAAGTAACAAAGTTAGCAAAAAAGCATAATTAAATAAACATACAATAACAAATTCAAAGAGCATATATGAATTTTACTCCATGGACTTTTGTGTGCAAAAGTGTCAAATTGGCACATTTTCTTGTACCAAATAAAATTATAATAGGCATTGCCTTAAATGAATATGTGATATTGAGTCACTGAGTTGCTTCTTATTATGCCTCAAGCAAAAATGTACACAAAGCATAAAGTTAGAAAACTATACCTGCCAGTTTTCAACCCAAGATTCCTGAAGATAAAGATTGGCTCTGTAAACCATTCATTTATCATGGGCAAATACCATGATAATAATTCAGCAGCTGTTAGGTAATAAATGCAGTAGTCTATTGTTGGTTTAAAAAAAAATCAAATTTTTATCTCACCTCGAGAAATGTAGAAATTAGCCTTATAAACTGTCAAATGTATCTAAGCAGTGACTATGCCACTCTGAGCAGAAAGTTACCACATCTGTGTTAGTAATTACTAATGCAAAATGTGCTAGTTTTAACTGTTATAGTCTTTCTAATGAAGTCTGAAGAACATGAACCAAAAATTTAAAACTTTTTCTTCTGATAACAGAAGTGACAAGAGCAAACATGTGGCATTAGCTAGCATGTTGAAAAAATATTTGAACTACTGGGGCGCCTGGGTGGCTCAGTCGTTAAGCGTCTGCCTTCGGCTCAGGTCATGATCCCAGGGTCCTGGGATGGAGCCCCGCATCGGGCTCCCTGCTCCGCGGGAAGCCTGCTTCCCCCTCTCCCACTCCTCCTGCTTGTGCTCCCTCTCTCACTGTGTCTCTCTCTGGCAAATAAATAAAATCTTTAAAAAAAAATATTTGAACTACATATAAATCTTTGTCATATCCTTTGTCTCTCTGAAGGAAAAGGAGCAAGCAGATTAGAGCCATTTAGATAACTAAATGTAAAATTTAATGTAAAATTTTGACTATTTTAGGCATTCTTCTTCCAACAAATATTTTATATGAATGCCTGATATGTGGCTCAGTAGTCTGGCAATGTGAATATAAAATGCCACATGTTCGAGTAATTTATATTCTAGTGTGGGAGATAGGCAAAAATTCATAAAATATTAGTACATAAAGCACTGAAATAAGAAATTAAATGAATGACTAAAAGCAAGAATGTCATACTATTGGGGCACCTGGGTGGCTCAGTCGTTAGGTGTCTGCCTTCGGCTCAGGTCATGATCCCAGGGTTCTGGGATCGAGCCCGCATCGGGCTCCCTGCTCCGCGGGAAGCCTGCTTCTCCCTCTCCCACTCCCCCTGCTTGTGTTCCCTCTCTCGCTGTGTCTCTCTCTGTCAAATAAATTAATAAAATATTAAAAAAAAAAAGAATGTCATACTATTAAAAGAAGTATGGATTAGGGATGGTTTCCGAAACAGGAAAATGTGGTCAGTTTTCAATAACTAAAGGCATTCATTACTTTTTATTAAATTACGTGTTAAAATGTCCTTTATTTCATGAAACAAGGTTAACTATCAATAATAATATTTTAATAGGCTTACACGAAAAACTAAAATGTTAGGAACCTTCTTTCATCCCCCCCCTCCTTTTTTTTTTTTTTTTTTGGATATATAAAATTCAGGGCAATATTGATTTGGCATAGAGCATGTACACCAGCTAAAACTAAAACTCATCCTGTCCCAGGAGACTTGGCAGTATTTACGTACCTGGGAGAAAGGATTTTTGTGTTTGACTTGAAGTGTAAATCATTAAACACTTTATCCTTTCAGGGCTAAAGAAATGTTGTAGCAGAAAATGTTTGCCCAGACTCTCAGAGTTCTGCAAAACACAGAAGGAAGGCTGGACTCAATCTGAAGGCATCAATAAAACAGTCTCCACTATCAAGGATCATCATCAGCATTTCATTTCCGATTAATGAGACATTGGGAAAATGGTAATGGCACGTAACATCATCCTTAAAATTCACCTCCATGGAAGCATCTGGCCTAGAACTACAGACCAGTCCTGGCTCTGCTGACTGAGATGGTAAGGGACAGCCAAGTCTAATTCATGAGCATTTGCAATTATGCCTGCATTTTCCAAAGTTTTGGGAAATTTTGTAAGCTTTCAAGCTAACATATAAGTGGAGATAGAAGAGAACACATGGAAATGGGCCTTCCTTTAACAGGACCTTCTGAGGTGGAGACTGACAGTGGTGGAGGAATTGGGATACCACTAAGTCCCATTACAGCTACATCACAGACTTTCTCACCCTACTAAACAACATTTTACACATTTTTCTTTTTATGTAAGTGTTTGCGCCTTGTCTTGCACTCCACTGAGAAAATAGAAATAGCCTTAAGAAAATACATTCATCTGATAATTAGAGAATTTGTGGATCTACCCTGATTTCGACCACTGCTTTCTGCCTTAACTTCCGTTACAGAAAGTAGTTGCTAAACATATACCTCCCTCTCCTGACTTACCCATGACTTCCACAGGGCATCATTTCTCCTTTCCATTATCATCAGTGTTTTACGTTCTTAAGTCAATCATTTCCCTTAGAAATACATTCTTGGGGGGCTGGGGTGGCTCAGTTGGTTAAGACTCTTGGTTTTGGTGCAGGTCATGATCTCAGGGTTGTAAGACAGCCCCTCGTCAGGTGCAGCACGCAGTGCAGAGTCTGCTTGAAGATCCTCTCTCTCCCTCTCCTTCAGCCCCTCCCCCCATTTATGTGCACGTGCGCACACTCTCTCTCTCTCAAATAAAATCTTTAAAAAAATGGAATTACTGGAAATACAAACATTCTTTATTTTCTCTACCATTACATAAACAAAAACACAAATCAACTATAACCACATCTGCTTCCTGTTTTTCTGATCCCTTTCACAAAATAAGCTATCTGAAGGGCGCCCTACATTTGTATTTTTCCCTATCTCACTCTGATTTCCCTAGTCCCAACTAAATCTATAATAAGGTTTTGGTGTTGTCCATTTCAATGAAACTTCAAGTCACCATTAACTTGAGTGAACATACTTCCCAGTTTTCATTGGGTAACTTTGCTTTACACCTGCTGCTATAGCTAATAGTGGCTAATAGTTGATAATATGCCTTTTCACTCTCAAAGCTTAATTGGAAAATAAGTTATATATGTCACTCTACCGATGTTGTCATATAGAGTTCATTTTTGACTATAAATCATAGCAGCCAGAAAAGGTGATCTTGGGTTCTCTCAAATTTTTCTTTTCTTTGTTCCAATTGACATCTCATTATCCTGATGGATCAGGTGCAGTAGTCCTTACCAAGTTTTCCTTTTGCACCTCTATATTTCCCACACTCATTCAATGAGGGACATGTAACAGGTTCTAGCTGATAAAATGTGTGGGAAATAATGTGAGTCACTTGCATATTTCAACAGTGAAAATCCAGGTATGACTCTCTAGCCCTTTTCTTAATAAAAAAACTGGATGTTTCAAGTTGTACTTCTATAAGATGTTTTAGCATCCATCAGTGAGGTCCCAGTGTGACTTTATGGAGCAGGGAGGACAGAAAGTATGAGGGAGAAATAAGCTTTTGTAATATTGAACACTGATTGAGAGTTGTTTGTTATAGAAATGTGCCCTGGCCTATTCTGAAGAATACACCTACCTTAATGTTTTCTCATTCTCAATTTTTATCCTGGTTCTACCTCAGTTACTTGACATTAAATATATCACACTATCACATCAGAAGTTTCTATTTTCTTCCTAACATTTATCATTACTTATTTGTTTCTGTGATTGTTTAACCTCCAATTAGAATGCAAGCTTCATCGGAGTTTGAAATGCATTTGCCTTATTTACCAATGGGTCACCAGCTTCAGAACACCACCTGTCACCGAGTAGTTATTTTCTATTTTTGACTGAGCGAAAGAATATATTCTGGGTGAAGAAATCTGAGATATGTAATTCAACAAAATCTTTAAAATATTTCTATTTGTGTAGCTGTTTTTTGATTTAAAAAAAAACTTTTTTTTTTTTTTTGGCTAGAAGATGTCCAGCCCTTGCAAATTGCATTAATGTATCAATAATTTTCAGTTCAGGAAAGATTCCTCCCAAGGTGGCCTAATGTGGAGAAAACAAGTTCCACTTGTTTTTACTACTAGTTAACCATATTCAAGGGCCTAACTGCTTATATGCCCCTATAATTCATATGTTGTAAGCCTAACTCCCAAAGATGATGATATTAGAAGATGGGGCCTTTGAGAGGGGCTTAAAATCATGGGGGTGGAGCCCTCATGAAGAATTCCTGCTTTTATAAAAGAAGCTCCAAAGAGATCCCTAGCCCCTTGGACCATGTGAGAACATAACAGGAGAGGGGCTGGCTATGAACCAGGAAGTGAGATCTCACCAGAACATGACCATGCTGGCACCGTGACCTTAGACATCCCTCTAAAACTGTGAGAAATACATTTCTGTTGTTTATAAGCCACCCAGTCTATGGTTCTTTATTAGAGCACTCCAAATGGACTAAACACCATAGTTACATAAAAGCGCCTTGAACATATATTTTCCAAGTTGACAAATATCTGGAAACATCTTCATCCTTTATCAATATTCCTGACAAACTGACTAAATATAATATGGCGAGGTCACAAGTCTTTTCTTTCAAATCATTATAGACTGCTTCATTTGCATCTGCCATTTGCATGAGTACAGAAAAGAGTAAGCCAATCTGATTTTTATTCTTTAAAGCAGGTTTGTATTTTTAATATTCATATTTAAAAAAACATGTTTTGTCTAAGTTTTGAAAATTCAAAATATTTTTGTCTAAATATGGATCCTTTTCGTTAAGTTAGAGAAGAAATGATGCAAATGCTCAGTGGTAAGAATAGGCTCTTTCTTTAAAGATGAAACTTTCTTTCTTCTATCTTTTATATGCCCTCTAATCTCTTCTCAATTTAGAAACTATTATGTATAGAACTGATTTCCATTTCTCTTAACATTTTCCACATTTTATCTTTCTATTATTTTCATTTGTGTTTATGGGAGAATTTTTGGATTTTCTCCTCATTCCATGATTCGACTATTTCAAACAGCCATTTATTTTCCTAAATGTATTGGTTTTAACACAATTATATTTTTAAATCCAAAATCTTTCTTTCTGATTTTTTTAAAGTTTGATAATAAAGGCTTTATGTATTGTAGTCTTGCAATTTTTAAAAGATAAATCAGGTGTCCTAAAATGTAATCATTTTTAGTCAGTACATCTGGGCTATTCAGAAAATGTTAATCTTATCCTCTTCCACCACAAATTATTTACATACATTACTTCATGTTTATTTCTCACTTATCAGTGCAAGAAAAAAACCCTCACTTGCATAGAATTGACATCATGTTTTCTAAAAGTGATCTCTAACATATTATCTGTGATTTCTGTGTATGTCTATGCTCCTATCTTTCATAATATATGCCAGTCAGGAAAGTGGTATGGGAGATGCGGGTGGAGAGGCAATGAAAAAAAATCAAACAAAAAACAACAGCAAAAAATTAAAAAAAAAAAAAAAGAAAATAGCTTAAAACTGCAGAGTTTTACCAGTCTGGTGTGAAAATAATACCATTACTAGTATTAGTAGTAGAAAGCATTTTGTTGATTTTACTTTCCTTTTCTGCTTATTTCCATAGATATTTAGGATCTGGAGCCTCTTTACCAAATCAGATTTTCTGGTTATTGAGGTCATTTATGCAGAAGCATAATCTAAGACCTCCTCAGAATACTGTAGTTTCTGCACAAATCAGACAGAAACTGATTTCAGTTTAAAGGACAGCCCTTTAAACTGTCCTGATTTTACAACCCTAATCTGTCAACCAGATGTTAATGGGAGGATAGTTCCTCTGCCCATCTCCAGACAGGAGATGGCTCTCTTCAAAAAGGATGATTTTCGGACATTAGGGATTTAGCTCTTCAATACCTTATCTATGAGAGATCCCTCAAATTTTCAGTCCAGAAAAAAATTGCCTTCACTCTAGTCATTTTCTTATATTTACATATTACGAATTTTTAAAGGAGCAATGGTTCACCTGCTATTTTATCCCTAAAGACAGCATGATTCTCTTTACGTGTAGGTATGATCATGCTACATATTTCAGTGACTTCTCCTTGCCCTCTCTGAATATCTACTCTATTTTAAAAGGTTGCCCCATTATGATACCCCCATTCTTCATTCTTCCCCATTTTTTTCTTTTTTCTTTCACATGTAGCATTTATTATTAGGCTTTTCCAACTTCCTCCATGGAGGATTTAAATTTGGGGAGTATTGGGATGTAGTGCATGCTTAGTGGGCACTGAGATACATGTAGTATAATTAGGAGTGAAAAATAACTATTGGAGATTTAGGCTTTCAGGATGGACTGGGTTATTTGTGATTTCCAGGACTCCATAATTATAAAATGCAGCTAGTTTTTGCATCTAGTTTTTACAGTCGTACCCTTGGCTTTCATCCTTATGTCAGTGACTTTAAGGTTTATGTCACACAGGACAGGGGAATTTTTTCCCCAGTGGATCATGGAATCCTACAGCGGCTTTACAAAACATGAGAGTAACCATTTATAAATGAACCTTGATGGTCTCAAGAAAGTCTACATGAGCTTAAGGAAATTTAAAAAATGAGAACTTCTTGAGCCCCAGAAAACATAGGTGGGCCTGCCATGAAAGTGGTGTCATGCAGAGACTGGAACAACCTTACACAACCACAGAGTCAGCAAAGCACAGGTCCAGTTTTGGAATGTTCAGACTTGAGGGTGCTCACGGCAGCACTGGGTGCAGGCTGGGGCCCATGCCAGCTGGCAGAAGGGACCAAAGATTCCACTATGGGAAAGAATTTTCCAAACAAGGCCCTTTCATTAAAAAGATGAAGTAAATATTTGCAGGCTTAACGTTGTATTTTCCAGCAGGTATACAGTTTCTAAACCGCAATTAAGTTCCATCTATAATGAACACAAGAATCCAACAGAAAAATGGGCAAGAGACTTAAACAGGTATTTCACAGATGAAGAAATATAAATAGTCAATAGATATATAAAAAAATGTTTACTATTGGTGGTGGTCAAGAAAATGCAAATCAAAACCACAATAAGATAAAATTCTAGACATATTTTATTGGCAAAAAATTTAAAATCCAAATAATTTATGTATTATTTAAGAAATAAAACAAATGAACAAAAAAAAAGCAGAGAAAAAAACAGACTCTTAACTACAGAGAACAAACTGGTGGTTACCAGGGCGTGGTCGGTGGGGGGATGGGTGAAACAGGTGAAAGAAATTAAAGATACACTGATCATGATGAGCACTGAGTAATGTACAGAATTGGTGAAACATATTATTATATACCTGAAACTAATATAACATTGTATATTTACCATACTAGAATTAAAATTTTTAAAAGTAATGCTAAATAAACTGTACCAACTCACAGTTCTATCAGCAAACTGCATATCATGGTTTACAACTATATCCTTAATGTTAAGGATGGTAAACATATAGTGTTTATGGATCCTTCTTGTTTTTTCCTCATATGAGTGAAATAATATGGTATTTGTCTTTCTCTGACTTATTTCACTTAGCATTATACTCTCTAGCTCCATCCATGTTGTTCCAAATGGCAATATTTCATTCTTTTTATGGCTGAGTAATATTCCATTACACACACACACACACACACGTATACCACCTCTTCCTTAGCTATTCATCTATCAATGGACACTTGGGCTGCTTTCATTATTTGGCTAATGCAAATAATGCTGCAATAAACAGGGGTGGATATATCTTTTTGAATTAGCGTTTTTGTATTCTTTGGGTAAATATCCAGAAGTGGAATCACTGAATCATATGCTTATTCTATTTTTAATAGAATTTTTAATTTTTTGTTTTCCACAGTGGCTGCACAGATTGCATTCCCACCAACAGTGTGCAAAGGTACCTTTTTTCCACATCCTTGCCAACACTTGTTTCTTGAGTTTTTTATTTTAGCCATTCAGACAGGTGTGAGGTGATACCTCACTGTAGTTTTGATTTGCATTTCCCTGGTGATAAGTAATGTTAAGAATCTTTTCATGTGTCTATTGGTCATCTGGATGCCTTCTTTGGAGAAATGGTCTGTTCTTGTCTTCTGCCCACTTTAAATTGGATTATTTGTTTTTGAGTATTGCGTTTTAGACGTTCTTTGTATATTTTGGATACTAACCCTTTATCAGATATGTCAATTATAAATATATTCTCCCGTTCAGTAGGTTTGTCCTTCACTGTGCAGAAGCTTTTTATTTTGATGTAGTCCCAATAGCTTATTTTTACTTTTATTTCCCTTGCCTGAGGAGACATAGCTAGGAAAATGTTGCTCTGGCTGATGTCAGAGAAATTACTGCCTCTGCTATCTTCAAGGATTTTTATGGTTTCAGTTCTCACATTTAGGTCTTTAATCCATATTGGGTTTATTTTTGTGTATGGTGAAAGGAAGTGGTCCAGTTTCATTCTTTTGCATGTAGCTGTCCGGTTTTCCCAACATCATTTGTTGAGGAGACTTTTTCCCATTGCATAGTCATTCCTCTTTATCAAAGATTAATTGACCATATAATTGTGGGTTTACTTCTGGGTTTTCTGTTCTATTCCATTGATGTCATTTGTGTCTGTTTTTCATGCCAGTAACATACTGCTTTAATTACTACCACTTTGTAATATAACTTGAAATCTAGAATTGTGATACCTCCAGTTTTGTTTTTCTTTTTCAAGATTGCTTTGGCTATTCAGGGTCCTTAGTGGTTCCATACATATTTTAGGATTGTTTGCTCTAGTTCTTTGAAAAATGCTGTTGGTATATTGATAGAGATTGCATTAAATCTGTAGATTGGTTTGGGTATAATGGACATCCTCACAATATTTGTTCTGATGAGCAGGGAATATCTTTCCATTTGTTTGTGTCATCTTCAATTTCTTTCACAGGGTTTTTTAGTATTCATAATACAGGTCTTTCACCTCCTTGGTTAAGTTTATTCCTAGGTATTTTATTCTTTTTGGTGGGACTGTTTTCTTAATTTCTCTTTCTGCTTAATTATTGCTGTATAAAAACCCAATGGATTTCTGTATATTGATTATCTATCCTGGGATCTTACTGAACTCATTTATCAGTTCTAGTAGTTTTTTTGGTGCAGTCTTTAGAGTTTTCCAAATACAGTATTTTAGCATCTGCAAATAGTGAAAGTTTTACTTTTTCCTTACCAATTTGGATGCCTTTTTTTTCTTGTTCTTGTCTGAATGCTGTGGCTAGGACTTCCAGTACTATGTTCAATTAAATGATGAGAGGGAATAACCTTGTCTTGTTCCTGATCTTAGGGGGGAAGGCTCAGTTTTTCCCCATTGAGTATGATGTTTGCTTTGGGTTTTTCATAGATGGCCTTTATTATGTTGAGGCATATTCCCTCTAGACCTATATTGTTGAGGGTGTTTATCAAGAATGAATGTTTTACTTTGTCAAATGCTTTTTCTATATCTATTTAAATGATCATGTGGTTTTATCCTTTCTCTTGTTGATGTGACATATCATGTTGAATGATTTGCAAATACTGAAGTACACTTGTACCATGGGAATAAATCCCACATGATCATGGTCCATGATTTTTTTTTTCTTTATGTATTGTTAGGTTTGGTTTGCTAACATTTTCTTAAAGATTTTTGCATCTATGATCATCAGAAATATTGGCCTGTAGTCCTCTTTATTTGTAGTATCTTTACCCGGTTTTGGTATGAGGGCAAACCTAGCCTCATAGAATGAGTTTGGAAGCTTTTCTTCCTCTTTATTTTTTGGAATAGTATGAGAAGAATAGGTATTAACTCTTCTTTAAATGTTGGTAAAATTAGGGGCACCTGGGTGACTCAGTTGGTTAGGTGTCCAACTCTTTTTTTTTTTTTAAGATTTTTTTTTTTTTTTTTTTTTTTTTTTTTTTTTTTTT
>NW_023270316.1:43470251-43603949 GCF_011800145.1 Mirounga leonina
CCCAGGACCCTGAGATCATGACCTGAGCCGAAGGCAGATGCTTAACCATCTGAGCCACCCAGGCGCCCTAGGTGTCCAACTCTTGATTTCAGCTCAGGTCATGATCTAAGGATCATGAGATCGAGCCCCACGTCGGGCTCCACACTCAGTGGGAAGTCTGCTTGAGATTCTCTCTCTCCCTCTCCCTCTGCCCCTCCCCCAACTCATGCTTACTCTCTCGCTCAATAAATAAAAACAAACAAACAAACAAAAAACTGTTGGTAAAATTCACCTGTGAAATTCATCTGGTCCTGGACTTTTGTTTGTTGGGAGTTTTTTGATTACTGATTCAATTTCATTGTTGGCAATTGGTCTGTTTTTCTATTTCTTCCCGATTCAGTTATCAGAGGTTTATGTTTCTAGGAATTTATCCCTTTCTTCTAGGTTGTCCAATTTGTTGGCATATAATATTTCATAATATTCTCTTACAATCCTTTGTATTTCTGTAGTATCCGTTGTTATTTCTCCTCTTTCACTTCTGATTTTACTTGAGTCCTCTCTCTTTTTTATTTTTATGATGAGTTTGACTAAAGGTTTATCAACTTTGTTGATCTTTTCAAAGAATGTGCTCCTGATTTCATTGATCTATTTTTTATTTTTTTTAGTTTCTATTTCATTTATTTCCGCTCCAATCTTTATTATTTCCTTCCTACTACTGGTTTTAGGTTTTGTTTGCTCTTCTTTTTCTAGTTCCTTTAGGTGTAACATTACGGTGTTCATTTGAACTCTTTCTTGCTCCTTGAGGTAGGCCTATATTGCCATAACATTTCCTCTTAGAACTGTGTTTGCTGTATCCCAAAGATTTTGGATCATTGTGTCTTCATTTCCATTTGTTTCCATATATTTTTTTGATTCCCTCTCTGATTTTTTTGTTGACCCATTCATTGTTTAGTAGCATGTCATTTAACCTCCATTTATTTATGTTCTTTCTAGAATTTTTTCTTGTGGTTGATTTCTAGTTTCATAGCCTTGTAGTCAGAAAAGATACGTAGTATTACTTCAATCTTTTTGGATTTGTTGAGATTTGTTTTGTGGCCTAATATGTGATCTAGTCTGCAAAAGTTCCATGTGCACTTGAAAAGAATGTGTATTCTACTATTTTAGGATGGAATGTTCTGGATATATCTGTTAGATCCATCTGGTCCAATGTGTCATTTGGATCTAGATATCTGCCTCCTTCCCCAAATTTGGGATGTTTTCAGCCATTATTTCTTCAAATAATTTTTCTGCTCCCTTTTCCCTCTCTTCTCCTTCTGGGATCCCTATAATGTGAATGTTATTATGCTTGATGGTATCGCTGAGTTCCCTAAGTCTATTTTCATTTGTTATTATTTTTTTCTCTCTCTCTCTCCTGTTCAGCTTAGTTGCTTTTCATTACTCTGCCCTGCAGGTGGCTGGTTCATTCTTCAGCTTCTTCTAGTCGATTTTTGCCATCTAGTGTATTTTTTTAAGATTTTATTTATTTATTTATTTATTTATTTATTTATTTATTTATTTTAGAGAAAGAGAGGGCGTGTGCGTGCAAGTGGGGTGAGGGGCAGATGGGGAGGGAGAAGAAGAGGGAGGGAGAATCTTGAGCAGATTCATGCTGAGCATGGAGCCTGACCCTGGGCTCAATCTCACAACCCTGAGATCATGATCTGAGCTGAAGCCAAGAGTTCGAAGCTTAACCAACTGAGCCACCAAGGCACTCCCCCACCACAGTGTACTTTTAATTTCAGTTATTGAGTTCTTTATCGCTAATTGGCTCTTTTTATGTTTTCTATCTCTTTGTTGAGGGTCTTCCACTCTTTTCTCAAGTCCAATGAGTATCTTTACATCTATTACTTTAAATTCTCTATGAGGTGTATTACTCATTTTCATTTTTTTAGCTCTCTTGCTGTGATTTTTGTCCTGTTCTTTCATTTGGGACATATTCCTCTATCTCCTTATTTTGTCAAACTTGCTATGTCTGTTTATATGTATTAGGAAAGTCAGCTATGTCTCCTGCTCTTGAAAGTTGTGGCCTTATGAAGAAGAGGTCCTATAGTGACCTGCAGTATAATGTCCCCTGTTCACCAGAACATGGCACTTTAGGCGTATCTCCTATAGGTGTTGTTTGCACTCTCTCATGGTTGAGCCACTTTTGCCTTCCCACCAGTCATCTGTGATGGCTCTCTTTGCCTGTTGTGGGCAGGATTTGGTCCCTGTGTTGTTAGTGGGCCAGTCTGGGACTACACTGGGCTTGAGTTGAGTCAGATCAAGCATTTGCCAGAGATGCAATAGCACCAAAATTCAAGACACATATATTCCCTGTATTGTTCCTTGAGAAGCCTTCCTTGGTGGACAGAACCTGTAGTGAGACCGAATGTGTGCTCTCAGCCCACTGCTGGGGCCACAGTTAGACTGGTGTATGTGTTTACCTTCTCCTCTCCCTGGGGCAGTCATCATTTTGGAGTGCTACTGCTCCCTTTCAGTGTTGCTTGCACACTGCCAATCTTATGGCACTGCTTTGGATGGGCTCCAGCCAAGAGCATATCGGAGGGGGCGGGTTGGCAGGAGAATGCAGGACGGCTTATGCTCTTAGCAAGTTTCGTAGCAAGTGTTAGCACTGTGCTGGTTCTTGTAGGTGTCCATGTGTCTAGGCTGGGGGGCGTGGAGGAGGAAAAGGGTACCCACCATCTTTTATGATCCTAGAGAAGTCTACCAAGGATTCCAGCCCTGCTAGCACATGCTCTGAGATTAGTCCACAAATCTCCCTCCCATATACCCCAGGTATTTTTTAAACTGCTGCTTCTATGTTGTATCTCCATGGAGCTGTTTGTTACACTGTCTCTTTAAGGGGGCAGGGACTCAGTATGCCTTTGACTTCCAGGCTCTCCCAGAGTCAAGCTTGCTGATTTTTTAAAGTTCTAGGTGTTAAGCCCCACTGATTTGGGGGCTACTCTGGTTTTCAAAGCCATATGTTATAGGGATTCATCTTCCCTGTGTGGGTTCCACATGCCTAGGTTACCTGGCATGGGGATCTGCTCTTCTCCCCCCTCTACACATGCTACAACACTCCCTCCTATTGGCAGTCCTGCGGGCCCATTTAGCTCCCCACTGCCTCTGCCCTTCTTACCCTCTTCAATGTGGTCTCTTCCCTATGTTTAGCTATAGAGTCTGTTCTGCCAGTCTTCAGGTCATTTTCTGGGTTATTTAAACTGATATGGGTATTATCTAGGGGAATCCATGGGATGAGATTACCTTAGCATCCGCCTACTCCATCATCTCCCCCAGAAGTCCTAGTATTACCTTTTAAAGATAATTATTCATACTCTACTCTTCAGCAATTCCATCTTGCTTAGTAGCAAAAGAGTATGTGTAATAGTGTCCTTGGTCATCGACCTTTCTGAATTATTGACAGCCTTACATATTCCATATATAAGTCCTTTGGTTATTGTAAGTTTTGAAAATAATTTCTCAGGACACCTAGGTGGCTCAGTCGGTTATGCATCTGCCTTTGGCTCAGGCCATGATCCCAGGTCCTGGGATCGAGTCCTACATCTGGCTCCTTGCTCGGCTGGGAGCCTGCTTCTCCCTCTGCCTGCCACTCCCCCTGTTTGTGCTCTCTCTCTCTCTGACAAATGAATAAATAAAGTCTTTAAGAAAAAAAGAAAATAATTTCTCACACTCCATACCTCACATATACACTATTTTAATTGTTTCTCTAATGAGTAAACATTTCTAATATAATAAAATGTATTATTTTTGTGGGTAAGCATTTTGTGTCCTTTTTAAGAAATGTCTACTTACCCAAGATAATGAAGATATTATATATGTAATATCTAATTATGCAACTTATAATTGACATGATTTACAATAAATTAAAAATAATTTGTAGTTTTATTTTATCATTTAGATCCATACTCTACCAAGAATTTATTTCAAGGTATCATGAGAAATAAGGATCAAAATTCATTTGTATATGAATATTTAATTGATAGAGTACTAAATAAATAAAACTTCCTTTAGTCATACATATTCTTTCAGTCTGCTAATGCAAGAATATGTATTGTTTTCATATTCTTGCAGTATTCTTTAAGTGAGTAACATATATATGTTTTTATTTATTTTATTTGACAGAGAGAGAGAGCAAGCAGGGAGCAGCAGAGGGAGAGGGAGAAGCAGGCTCTCAGCTGAGCAGGGAGCCCAGTGCAGAGCTCAATCCCAGGACCCTAGGATCATGACCTGAGCCAAAGACAGATGCTTAACTGACTGAGCCACCCAGGCACCCCGAGATTACAATATATTTTATTTTATTAAAGTGTAATATATATTAGAACCTTTACTTTTAGAACTTTTAGAACTTGAGAAATTTTAAAGTATTTTGACAATTTAATTCCATTCACTTCCTCCCATCTGTTTTTTTTCATTTAATTTAACTTTATGCAATATTTTTATATAATTAAGCAATATAAAAGATTTTTATATAATCATTTTTCTTAAATTGTCTAACATATTCCATTGTTCTCTGTTTTTTCTCCTCTTCCCACTTTCATCTTGTAATTGTTTCAAACACAATTTCTTTTTCGTACAAGTCAGCCTGTAAATATATGGTAATTTTCCTGTTTTTTCTTCTTGAAAAATTCATATTTAACTTTTGAGGGATTATTTTCTATATTAGTTCCTATATATTCTTGCCTGCCTTTCAATTAGAAACATGTTTCTCTCAGATACTTTTAGTATACTCTGCCTAATTTAATTATAGTAATAATTACAATGTATTCAATTATGTGTTTTCACAATTGTCTCCCTAGGTATTTAAAGGCAAGAAATGTATGTTTCATATTTGCAACTCTAATGTCCTACTCATCATAATTACTCAGTAAATATTAGTTAAATCGACAAGGAAATTAACTCTCTGCCAAAGATAATACCCAACACTCTACAAAACAGGCTATCAACCAAATCCAGCTACCATTTTAGCATTCCATCCAAAATTGCAGATTTGAAAAGAAGCAGTAAGATATGTCCCATAAGCAGGAGAAAGTATCAATACAAATAGACAAATAATGAAATTATCAGACAAGAATTTAAGCCAGCTACTCTCAAAATATAAACATAATGAGGTGAGCAATAAATACTATTTAAAAATAACATTTCTGGAGATAATATTTTTAGTGAAAAACACACTGGATGAGATTAACAGCAGATAAAAAACTGCAAGAGAAAGAAGAAATCAGTGTACCTGACGGCATAGCAATGCCAACTACTCAAAATAAAACATAAAGGAGAAAAAAAAAAAGACTGAAAAATAATGAACAGATTATCAGAGATGTAGAGGATAATATCAAACCATCTGTAGAAGAAGTTGGTTGGTAGAGGAAACAGAAAAGTATCTGAAGAAAAAAAGGTCAAATATTTTCAAAATTTGTTCAAAACAATCCAAAGCCACAAATCCAAGAGACTCAGTAACTCCAAAGACAAATAAACATAGAGGAAACCAAATCAAGACACATAATACTCATATTGCTAAAATCAGTGATCAATTTTTAGAGGGGAGAAAGAAACACATTTCATACTGAGCATTAATGAAGACTTCCTCAGACTTCTTTTCTGAACTTATCTAAACTAACAGACAAAAGTGCAGAAAGGGAAAAGCAAATCAAAACTCTTGGCTCAAAACGTTGGGAGTTCCCCAGGTTTAATCCAAAACTGACCCCTCTATATGGGGGGCAAGGAGAGTCAGAACAAAGAGGCAGGTTTAGTCAACAAGGGAACTAACAAAGAGGCTTGTCTTGGTCAGCCACAAGATGAGTAGATCTCTGGACCCTCCAGCCATAACCTTAAGTTTATAATAGAGGCTTTAAATGAGTTCATTTATGTATATTATCCAAATGGTCCCAACAACACCTTACTTTCTCAAGGCTACATCCTTGAAACAGCTCCTAGTATAGGAATGGTGGGCAAGAACATGCATTCCAAGGACTGGAGTGGGAGTGAGGAGGTTCTGATTGACTGGGTCCAACTCAAGGGTCAACAAGCAGTCATGTCCTCCTCATCTTTTTCAACAATCAACTTAGAATTCTATGTCCAGTGAAAATGTCAAAAGTGAACACAAAATACATAATTTTTTTAAAAAGCAGAAAAAATGTAACACTATTAGATCTGCATGACAAGAAATGGTATAAGAACTTCTTCCATGCAGAAAGATAGTATGTATTTAGATCTACACAAATCGATGAAGTGTGCCACAAAATGTTGACCGGAAGAATGACAGCAGTTAGCACAACACTTTAAACACAACATACACAGAGACGTTAACAGTTTAGAATAAAGATAAGCCAAACTTTTCATGAACTGATCCATGTTGTAAGCAAATTTCAAAGCAGGAATGGGTTTCTTTACCAGAAACGACAGGAAAAGGAACAGACAACAATGTGCCACAGTGTAATTCTCTAAGGATTCCATGAGTTTTAGCTACCATCAGAAAAAGCCATCACTTTCTCCATTTCCCCTTCCACCTAATTCCATGTTGACATCATTCTAGACTGGGACAAGCAAGTCCTGCAAATGATCACCATGCTAGCCTCATCCAAATAGCTGGACACTCTTGTTAATGAATCTGAGATTATGTCATTTTAGGAGAAAGTTAAAGGAAACTCTAATGCTACCTCTAAGATTATCTGATTTCTTTCTAATTAAATCTATATGCATAGACATCTTTTAAAATTAATATAATGGTTTACATTTACTATAGAAAAGAATTAGTTTTATAACTCAATATTTTTGACAAGAAAAATCATATTTTCAACTGTTCCTCTAAAACGAAACACAAGGATTTGTTAATGTACATTTTTTATCATTTTCCATAATTTGTTGTCACCTTAACTTTATATATACTGAATTGAAATTATAAATATGAGACATCTCAGACCTTTACTGATACCAAAGCCTTTATTTTCCAAGGACCAAAATACTAAACATAGAGCATATCTGTGTATGCAAAAGAGTTTATGAAGCATTTATGACTATTCCTACTTCTGAAGACAATACTCTATTTATTTGGCTAACTCCTAGGGCTCATTCTTTGGCACTTCTGTATTTTGGGGTTTTTTTAACCCTTTTTATCAATTTAGCTTTTTTCACTGTCATAATGGGAATAAAAATAAATAGTTTTTGCCTTTCTTTTCAAATATTTTGAATAACATATAATTAAAAAAGCACTTTTCCTGAAACATAAAATATTACATTGATCTTTCCAGTGTCAGCAGTGATGTTTTTATTTTGGACATTTATGCATGATGTTCTTAATCAAACTTCTTAAAATGTTTTTTATAAGCTTGTGAGGAAATATGTTTTCACAAAATATCTTTTAAATCATATAACTTATGGCTCACTGACAACCAACCAAAAGAGAAACAAAAGAAAACTGCAGAAAACGTGGTAGAATTTTTCTTGTTGCTTTGTTCTGGTTTTATACTCCATCTAATAGAGAACAACTTAGAGCATGAGGATCTAAAATCACCACCAGTATCCCCTCCCAGAGACTGACTTATATATCTAGTACTGACAATAAAACTTTAAACTGATTGATAAAGAAGGAGAGGGAGAAGGGTGGGAGAGGGAGACAGAGAGACAGGGAGGGAAAGAGAGAGAGAGAGAGATAATATTCATTGAATGAATTACAGTTGACCACTGAACTACTGACCCTTGACTTCACACAGTTGAAAATCTGCATATAACTTTTGACTACCCCCAAATTTAACTAATAGCCTACTGTTGACTGGAAGCCTTATGGATAAACAGTTAACATATTTTGTATGTTATATGTATTATATATTATATTCTTATAATAAAGTAAGCTAGAGGAAAGATAATATTAAGAAAATTATAAGGAAGAGAAAATACATTTATGGTATTGTGCTATATTTACTGAAAAGAAAATCCATGTATAAATGGACCCATGTGGTTCAAACCCATGTTACTCAAGAGTCAACTATACTAACAAAACTTACAACAAGGACAGTGTAACAAATAGAAAAATCAGTAGAGGCAGTGGTGGAAGGGATATGAACTGATCTTTAGTAAAGGATTATGTAAATGACCAGAGTAGCCAAATTAGTGCACCACATGTCAAATATCACCTCATTCTATGGCAAAGAGAATATGACAATTGAAATGGCATCTTTTGTTTCGATATTTTGAGTTTGAAATATGTAGTCCATACTACTAAAGAAGCAAATATACTCTCATTATTAAACTAAGGGTAAACCACCCATACTCTTGGAATTTCAGACTTTTTTTTTTTTTAAAGATTTATTTATTTATTTTAGAGAGAGAGAGAGCAAGCACAAGTGGGAGGGGCAGAGGGAGAGGGAGAGAGACTCTCAAGCAGACTCTGTGCTGAACATGGAGCCAGACATGGGGCTGGATCTCACAACTCTGAGATCACGACTTGAGCCAGAAACCAAGAGTCAGATGCTTAACCGACTATACCAACCAGGTGCTCCCAGACTTTTCTAATATCCCTACTCACTCTAAATCAGTTTTCACACAAATCAGTCCATTATTGAAACAAGTTGTCTATTTTCTTATAAACCAATAACTAGGATATATACTAGTAAACATTATGTTTTAGCTTCTTATTTTAAATTTAAATCTTTTAAGATACATTTCAGGAAAATGACATTTCCCCTGTTTTACTGCTAGACTGTTATGATATCCTCAATTTTGAGAGCTATATTATTTTAAAACATTTAAAGATAGATTCATGTCAAAAGCAACAGTTACTTTTCTGTTGTTCAACCATTCCTTGATGTTGAATTCAAGAAGTATTTAATTTTAATCCCAACCAAGCTCAAAGAGAAGAGTCTTATTAATGTAGAGTACCATATCAGGCCATCAAACTGGGAAAGTAAAATGAAATTATGATTAATCATGTGGGTCTTTTTTTAAGATTACATCTTTACTTATTTGTCTTTTGAAAAATATTTCAGTCAAAATTTCAATAATAAATAATAAATTCCTCAGAGTTTCCAATTCTCTTCATTATTTTTAATAAAGTCAGTGATCATTTATAAAATAAACCATTAGATTAAAACTTAATCAAACCAGTGGCAGTCTGCTAATTTGCAAGTGCTGGCAAATATTAGCCAGTTAATAGACTTTTGTTAACTTTATTGGGAAAATATATTTGCCACCCTTTTAACTAATAACAATATGGATGTTTCAAAAAGTATTTTCTGTAACTAGGTTGAATCAGCAAATATTTTCTCTAAGGTTGTAGAGTTACTTATAGACTTGCTATAAATATTTCAGTTCATATAATGTGAATATTAGCACCTCAAAATATCCCTTTTTTTTTAAATTTTATTATGTTATGTTAATCACCATACATTACATCATTAGTTTTTGATGTAGTGTTCCATGATTCATTGTTTGCATATAACACCCAGTGCTCCATTCAGTACGTGCCCTCTTTAATACCCATCACCAGGCTAACCCATCCCCCCACCCCCCTCCCCTCTAGAACCCTCAGTTTGTTTCTCAGAGTCCATAGTCTCTCATGGTTCATCTCCCTCTCCGAATTCCCCCCCTTCATTTTTCCCTTCCTACTATCTTCTTCTTCTTTTTTTTTTTTTTAAACATATAATGTATTATTTGTTTCAGAGGTACAGGTCTGTGATTCAAAGCCTTACACAATTCACAGTGCTCACCTGCTTTTTGAAGTAATTTATACCCTCACCCTCACCTCTTACAACCACATCAGGAGGAATGACAGAAGTTGACTTTTATGTCTGTCTTTTTTTGGGTAATCTTAGGAGTCTATTTATGAGAAAAATCTAAGTCCTAGTTTTGCTATCCATAAAGTAAGGGGCTATATTGTATGGTTTTTCTCATTTTTTGATTTAGTGACTAATCTAGTAAGGTATACTCTCTTCTCACTGAAAAATGAATGATGATCTATGAATGATGATACACTGCTTTTTCCTGTCTGACTTTGGGAACACTTATTATAATAATGTCTTTATATGTACAATAAAATTAAACATGGACTAAGTAACAGGTCACTCTGAATTATGGAACTATATATCTATCATGGAATCCTAGTGATATCATAAAACATAAAAGCATGTTGTGTTTATATACTCACTAAGACAAAAAGATTAAATTATGGCTCAATAATTCATGTTTTCTGGCTTTTATATCATTCTAGCAACATGCAATTATCAGATTTATTTTTAATATAGTTTTGGCTTTTTTTCTAATTTTATGAATGCTATAATCCACTATTTTTATATATGGAGGTCCTATAACTATATACTAGAATATAACATTCCTACTCATCTGCCAAAGTTTACAAGGCATGTAAAATAAATATGTACTGTGGGAAGGAATGAATTTGGTTGATAGGCTCAAAAAGATAGAAGGAGGGAGCATACCTTGAATTCACGGCTATATGATATCTTCAATAGTTTCATTCACATTATATCCCACTGGATTCTGAAGGCAGTTTGGATTAAAACTAAAACAGCAAAAAAAAAAAACAAAAACAAAAATTTAACCAGGTTCAGAAACATGCAAAATTAATCTATGATTTTAGAAGCCAAGATGTTGGTTACATTTGGAAAAGGAGGACCATGGAGGGACTGGAGAATATTTGAAGGAGGCTTCTGGGATAAAGGTAATCATATCATTTGATCTTGTAGCTGGTTGTGTAGGTGAATTTTCAGTTTGTGAAAATTAAGTGTGCTCTACACCATGATTTCTATTCTGTTTTCATATTTTTAAAGACTGTATATAGAAGAATTAAATGTATTTAAATCTTTTTGAAAAGAAAATTAAGGAGTAGAGTTTATCAAATATAATGATATACTAAAAATATACTGTAACTTTAAAAATATGATACTGGTATAGCGATAAACATATAAAACAAGAGAAAAGAGCAGAGAACCCAGAGACAACTTTACATAGAAAGGAACTTGATATATGACCAAAATTATATTGCAAATTAATAAGGATAAATGAATTGTTTAATCACTTTTTCTTGTTTTGTTGTATTTTTTGTTTTTAGAAGACCCATCAACAGAAGAATTGGATCTATCTTACTGGTCCAAATGATAAGAAAAATGTAAAGTAAAATTAAAATCTAATGAAAGGAAATATTGGAAATATACTTATAGCCTAATATGAGAAGTAATTCTCAAAACATTACTCAAAAATGTGAAAACACTGGTATCGAAAGATTCTGTCCTTGACCAAACTTCAAACTTCATTGAGCTCTCTGATCTATCAGGCCCTACCTTTGGACTTCCTTTTCTGTTTCTGCATTGCCCAAATTTAGCAAGATTCTTGCTATATCAGTTTAGCAAGAATCCTCCCCCCGCCTTGGTATCTGATCAAATTCCTCATCCCTCAGCAACCTCTAGGTAGCAAGACCTAGTGAGTTCTGTTTATTTGTTTTAAAGATTTTATTTATTTATTTGACAGAGAGAGAGAGAGCAGGAGTGTGTGTGAGCACAAGCAGGGGGAGCAGGGGAGGGAGAGGGAGAAGCAGGCTCTCCCCTGATGAGCAGGAAGCCGGATGTGGGGCTGGATCCCAGGACCCAGTGATCTTGACCTGAGCTGAAGGCAGACGCTTAATGAATGAGCCACCCAGGCACCCTTTGTAAGCTCTGTTTAGCTAGAATCTCCTCTTATGACTGATGTTTCCTTTTCATAATTTTCCATCCACCAATTCCCTACCCTGCTCCTTGGCAATAAATCCCCACTTTTCCTTGTTGTATTCAGAACTAAGCCCAATTCTACACTGAGCCCAGTTCTATACGGAAGTGTCTTTACCGCTGTTGCAATAGTTCCTGAGTAAAACCTGTTTTTAACTGCTGTATCTACTCCCCAGATTCAGATTTTTTTTTTTCTTTGACAGTTAACGTGATTAATTTTATTAGGTCAAAATTTTGTTGAGGAAGGGCACTGGCAAATGAAAGATTGAGCAAAGATATTGTAACATTAAAAACTAAAAAGAGACCAAAATCCAGAATAAGTGGTGACATGACATCATAAAATCAACAACAACAAAAGAAAACTGGAAAAAAATATGCAAGGGATATAAACAGATAATCAACAGAAAGAAAACAGAAATGGGTAATTGTACAAAAAGAGGTGCTCATATTCATTAGTAATAAGAGATTAAAACTAAATCAATATAGATAACAGATCTGACTCAAAAAATTAGTAAAAAATTTTAAATTTTGTAATGCCAATTATTGGAACAAAGGCAAAAGAAATAGGAACAAACAGGTCAGTCCTGCAGAAAATAGCTTAAAGTGCTTGGGCAAATTGGTCATTTTTATATCCTATAATACTAATCCTTCTCCTGGGAATATAATCCTGTGAAATGCTTGACAGGTCTCTAATGGGAAACACATTCAGTTGTTCATTGTTGCATTGCTTTTGTAATAGGAAGATGGAGAAAAACTAGATGTCCATCACTAGCACAAGACAGAAGTGCAATGTGATTTATATACACCATGGAACACTTCTCAGATGATTAAAACAATGAACTAGATGCACACAGCAATACACGCAGATTAAAACTGCTTGTTCAGTAAAAAACAAAAAACAGCAGCAGAATATCTCTTCTTGTATACTAAAAACATTCAAAAATAATATAAATTATGTAATGCATAGTACAAAAATGACAAGGGGATACACATTAATTCAAGGACCCACATCAACCACATGGGAGTAGTTGCTTTTGAGGAGATGAAGAAAAACTTAATGCTCTTAGGAAGAGAATAAAAAACAAAATAAATGGAACCCTCTAGTGACCAGTGATGATAGTTGTACAATGATAAGGCAAGAACTAACTCAAAAAAATTTAATGTACCTATAGAAGAGATCATTCACTGCTTTAAAAGATTAGCTCTCCATGAAAGAAAACACCAAAAGAGAATGTAGAAGAGGATGAATATATTATGAATAGGATCTTGTTCTTAGACTTTCTGAAAGACTGGGTTACTTCAAGAATAAAAAGATTTGCTTTTCTTCTTGAGGGTTTTCAAAGGTTCAATTACATCACATAATAATATAATTTATATATTGTTTTTGTGTTTGTTATGAATGGACAGTACAAAGTACCAAAAATATTTACACAAATAAACTTACAGAAGAAAGCAAGAGGAAACGTAATGGATTGAAACCCAACAGCAGAAAATTTGCTACCTAATACATTTGAATAAAAACTTTATCATTAATAATTTATAAGACTTGGGGCATCTGAGTGGCTCAGTCGTTAGGCATCTGCCTTCGGCTCAGGTCATGATCCCAGAGTCCTGGGATCGAGCCCCGCATCGGGCTCCCTGCTTGGCGGGAGGCCCGCTTCTTCTTCTCCCAATCCCCCTGCTTGTATTCCTGCTCTCGCCATCTCTCTGTCAAATTAATTAATTAATTAATTAATTAAAAATAATTTCTGAAACTTAATAAATGTATTCAAATCTTTATTTGTTATAACCTTTTCTCCCCCTATTGTTAAACAGATCATCTGCTCTTAAGATTCAGTCAGCTAGATTCTTCAGATATCTTAAGTATTTAGAAGTTTTAGGATTTTTTTAAGGGACTATTTGGTGAAAAAGGATTATTTGCAAATTGTTACCAGTTTAGGACACAGTCACTAAAGCGATTTAAATTCAAACTTGAATCAATACCTGTAAGCTTATAGTTACAAGATAAATTATTTAAAGTTTATCCATGAAAAAGGTACATTAAAAATGCCTCCTATATTACATTCACAAAAAAAAAAAAATGCCTCCTATATTTTACTGTAACAAAAATTAAAAAGCAATTCATTGTCATCTTGTTTTAAGTGGCCAGTAATTAAAAATAGCAAGTCATGTTCCAACCTACTTGAATTCTAAACATTGGATAAGACTTCTGTAGTAATATTAGAAAAGATCGATCTGCTCAAAGACATACATTTGACATATAAAACTTTACTATTGCGTTTACTCTAATAGTTTTATTATAATTAAAAATTATTCAAGCAAAGAAGAAAAAATTACTCAAGCAAAAACTGCAACTAATTTCAGTATAGTTCCACAGTATGGTAGTAAATTGCGCATGAAGTGCTATTGTTTTAATTACAGAAAGAACAAAATAGACAAACTGACCCAGAGATAAGATCAAGTAGATACTTGAAATGATCATGTATTTTTTTCCCCTTCAGACACCAATTTATCCAAAAGTGAAAGAGAACACAGTTACTACTTGCTTCAGAAGGCAGTAACATGATTTATGATGCTATTAATTTACATAATTTCCAGGGTTTCAACTAATGTACATGAAAAAAATTACAAGTCTTAGCCAATCCTCATTAACTAAAATAAAATTCCCAGTGTAGAATTTACCAGGGAAATTGTTTAAAAATAAAATCACATTGGGGCGCCTGGGTGGCTCAGTCGTTAAGCGTCTGCCTTCGGTTCAGGTCATGATCCCAGGGTCCTGGGATCGAGCCCCGCATCGGGCTCCCTGCTCCGCGGGAAGCCTGCTTCTCCCTCTCCCACTCCCCCTGCTTGTGTTTCCTCTCTCGCTGTGTCTCTCTCTGTCAAATAAATAAAATCTTTAAAAAAATAAAATAAAATAAAAATAAATAAAATCACATTAACTGAATTTACCATGACTTAGTATAAAACAGATATAACAACATATACATGTATTTTTAAAAAGCAGGCCTAGAATACTACTTTCATTTATTTATTTATTTATTTATTTATTTATTTATTTATTTATTTATTTATTTATTTTAGTTGGGGAGACTACTACTTTTAAAAATTATTATTGTTTTATCTAGATATGATGGTTATTTAATTTTTAAAAATGCCATACTCTATTAATATTACTTGAATTCCAAGACTAACTTATATTTAAATAATTACAACATTCAATGTTCTTAACTAGCATATGTGATATTAGATAGATATTAAGACAAATGGTTGAGCTATAATTATTGAAAAGAACTACTTACTAGTGAAGGAACTTTTAAAAAAAAATCACTAGTATATAACCTCAGAGGTTTGGCATAATAATTAAGCCTATTCAGTAGGTAATAAACACATAATTCTAAATAAACTCAAAATGGATCGTAGATCCGACTCTAAATTGTAAAACTTTATAGGAGAACACATAGGAGAGAGTTTTTAGACTTTGGATTAAGTAAAGATTTCTTAGGTACAACAACTACACACAGGAAAAACTACACACAGTTTTGTAGAATAGTATATAGAAAGTATATAGTCGTATATAGAAAGGAGCCTGACACATTACAAAATCCTCTACATCAAAAATGCAGTTGCTCCAGTATTTCAGGGATTCAAAAAATGCATTCATACCATTAACAGTTGATCCAGTTGACCCAGTAGATTTTGCCATAATCAAAAAAAGTGAAAATTAAAAGTGAAAAGCAAGGTCGTTATAAGCAGGAATCATACTGATACAAAGAAAGAAAAGAGATTTATATTAGATAACCTTTTCAGTCACACTTAAAAAATATACTAAGACCTGTGTTATGGAGTTAATGTCTGTCCATTCCAAAATTCATATACTGGAGCCCTAACACCCAGTGTGGCTACATTTGAAGACAGGACCTCTAAGGAAGTAATTAAGGTTAAATGAGGTCACACAAGTGGCACCTTAATATGATAAAATTAGTGTCCCTATAAGAATAGACATAAGAGAGCTTGAGAAAGGTCAAGTGAGATCATAGGAAAAATATGGCCATCTGCAAGCCAAGAAAAGAGCTCTCACCCAAATCTGAATTGACTGGCACCTTGATCTTATACTTCTACCTCCAGAACTGTGAGAAACTAAAATGCTGTTGCCCAAGCCATCTAGTCTATGGTATTTTGTGTGGCAGTCTAAGCTAATACAACCTGTCTGTTAATTGTGCACTTCGGCTTCTTGAGAATATGTGTAGTTGATTAGATATTCTCAATCAACTTGGAAATAAGTTCAAAATGTAACTTTATACTATAAAAATGTTTTACTGTTAAATTTCTCAAGTACATTATATATTATTCAGTCTGCCATCTAAAAATATAATTTAAAAAAATTGGCATACTGAAATCACCAATGACCCACTTACCAAAATGCTTTAGTATATGTTTGGGGGAAATAAGTAATCTTTGCCATAAGGACCCTACTCTATATTTGGATTCACAAATTTAGAACTCAGACTTTGGAGGTGAAGAGAAGATATCAGGGTAGGGGGGGAATATCCTGTAAAAAAAAAATTTTAATATAAAGGCCTTTGAAATATCCTTTGTAGATATTGAAACTATAAAGAACTTTAAAGAAAGGGGTAGCTTGAAAAAATTTGTACCTTAGGACTCCTCTGACTTCCGAGAGAGAAGTGGACTGAGAAAGATAAACCTAAACCAAAGCCAGAGACTCGACAGAACACTAATAAAGTCTATGCTAGAGATAATGAAGGCCTGACACCATGCAATTTCCACAGTAAGGAAGGAGGAAGGAAAAGTCTTGATACATATTTAGTTTCAGGAAACATTTAATTGACTATTATGACGAGAGAAGTTCTGGAACCGAAAAAAAATGGCAGATATAGGGACAAACATAATGAATTAAACTTTAGACTTAGTGATTTTAAGTTGTCAAATGTGAAAGTGGACATATTCATCCCCCAGCAAATACATAAGACAGAAGCTCAGGCTGCAGAAAATTCTGATCTAGAAATACAAGTGTGGCTCAACACCAAATCCATCAACCAGAAACATCTATCAAGTATAATACAAAGAAGAAGAAAAATATACTTCATAAACTATTCACTCCATATTTATTAGGTATTCATTTTCTACAAAACAAGTAAGTATAATTTAGTGGTATGAAACAAAAATTAGCATTCTTGTTCTCTAGGTTCCATAGGCCATGATTCACAGAGGTCATATGCAGATGGCTTCTATTTGCTGGATAAAGTCAAGGGCTCAGCTGTTATACATGAAGGCTGGCCCTGGAATAATCTCATTCACATGTTGTCAGAGAATGTTAACTGTTACCTGGAACCTGACCGTCGGGCAGAACACCCACATGTGGCCCCTCTATATAACCCGTTCTTTCTCCCAACATGGTAATTATGTTACAGGGGAAAGCTACCTGAGATAAAGAGAAAAAGAGTTGGTTGGGACTCATGTATTCTTTTATAATCTAGCCTTAGAAATTAAACAGCATTATTCTATTGGTTTTAGTTATAAAGGTCCACCAAGAATCAAAATTAGATCCCACCACTTGATGCAAGAATGTTAACATCACAATGCAAAAAAGCATTCATAAGTGGAGTCCAAAATTTCCATGGAAAGATAAAAGAGTAGCTAAAACAGTTTTGAAAAAGAACAAAGTTAAAGAACACTCACTACCTGTCCTCAAGAATTACCACAGAGCTACAGTAATCGTGACAGGGTAGTGTTGGCAAGAGATAGACACAGAAACTAATGGAATACTAGAGTGTCACAGAATTGATCTGCATACACGTGGTGCAAAGTGATGCAAAGGCAAGTCAATGGAGAAATAACAGCTCTTTCAACAAATAGTGCTTGATCAATTGGATACACATGTATATAAAATTGAACTTTGATTCATACATCACATCATGTACAAAAAGTAACTCAAAATGGATCATAGATCTGACTCTAAATTGTAAAACTTTATAGGAGAACACATAGGAGAGAGTTTTTAGACTTTGGATTAAGTAAAGATTTCTTAGGTACAACAAGAGCACAAACCTATATAAAGAAAAAAAGATAAATATGATTTCATCAAAATTTTAAAGTTACGATCTATGAAATACACTGTTAAAAAATGAAAAGTTGAAAATAGGATACCTACAATGAACTTAGACCTATAATATACAAAAGACTCTCCATACTCAGTAATAAAACAGTTTTAAAATGGGCAAACGTGTTGAATGAATGGGCAAAGTACTGATGAGGATCCATAGCAACAAAACTTCCACATTTCTAGTGCGACTGCAAACTAACATTGCCATTTTGTAATGCAGTTTGCCAGTTTCTTGTAAAGATAAACATACTCTTTCCATACATCTCAGCAATTGCACTTACAGGTATTTGGCCATGAGAAATGAAAACTTAATTACACATAAAAACCCATACAAAAATGTTTACAGCACCTTTATTCATAATCACTAAAAAGGAAATAACCCAAATGTCCTTCAGCTGTTGAATGGATAAACAACTGGTATATCCAGACAATAGAATGCTACGCAGCAATAAATCTAATGAACTAAGAAAACACACATCAATATGGATGAATCTCAAATGTATACTGCTAACTGAAAGAAGTTAGACTCAAAATGCTTTATAATGCATGATTCCATTTATCTGTCATTTTGGAAAAGTAAAACTAGAGGAACAGAAAACAGATCAGTAGTTTCCAGAATCTGGAGACAGGGGAAAGTGATGAATAAAAACAACCCAAGAGAACCTTTTGAGGCAATTGAACTGTTCTATATCTTGATTGTGGTGGTGGTTACATGATGGTGTATGTTTGTCAAAACTTATAAGACTGTATAATATAAAGGATTAATTTTACTTTATACATTATAGCACAGTAAAAAAAAATAACAAAGCTCCTGGTATCAAAGCAATATAATCCCAATAATGTAAAAATGAATGATTTAATTTTTAAAATTCCATTGTGTGTAAAGAAAATACTTGTCTTCCTCCACTAAAAATTCAAAAACTGCAATACTTTGCTATATTTATGTAGCATTTTTTAGCTAGCAGGGTACTTTCTTTTTATTGCCTTCTATTGCTCTGTAACTAATTAACACAAAGGTAGTGTTTTAAAACAACTTATTAGCTCACAGTCCTGTAGGTAAGAAGTTGAATGTACCTCAGTGGAATCTCTGCTGAAATCAAGATATTGGTGAGGCTGAATCTGCTCTCGATGACCTGGGACTGGGGGCAGGGGTAGAGGAAAGAATCTGCTGCCGAGTTCATCCTTTGTTTCTAGAATCCATTTCCTTTAAGTTTTAAAACTGTAGTTTTGGGGCACCTGGGTGGCACAGTCAGTTAAGCGTCTGCCTTCATCTCAGGGTCCTGGGATCGAGCCCCACATCAGGCTCCCTGCTCAGCAGGGAGTTTGCTTCTCCCTCTCCCTCTATCCCCCTCCCCCCACGCCCCCTCATCTACTCATGCTCCCATGCTCTCACTCTCTCTCTCAAATAAATGAATAAAATATTTAAAAAAAAACTGTAGTTTTATCAGTTGTATCAAATTACTTTTAAGATTAATGAAAGCATATATCTGAGATAAGTACCCAGTTGTGGAAGGTAGAATTCTAAGATGGCTCCCATCATCTCTACACACGTTACACATGGGATTACTTAGTTTGCAAAAGAAATTGTGCAGATATAATTAAGGCCCCTAATCTTTTGACCCTAAAATGGGAAGATTATCTCCTATAAGCTTGACCTTATCAGGTGAGCCCTTTAAAAAATATAGTGATTTCTGATGAATCACAGACCTGTACCCCTGAAACAAATAATACATTATATGTTAATAAATAAATAAATAAACAAACATACACTATCCTATGTTCTAGCCCTTCTATTCATGAGAAAAGAAAGCATACCTATACTCAATGACTTAGAGTCAAATGTTCATAGTGGCTTTGTTATAGCCATAAACTGGAAAGAACCCAAAATGTCTATCAACAGGTGAACAGATAATCAAATTGTGGTATATGCATACAATGGAATACTATTTAACAATAAAAATGAATGAAGTATTGGTACATATAACACCATGGATGAATCTCAGAATAATTAAGCTGAGTGAAAAAGCCAGACCCAAAGAGAATTTATACCATATGATTTCATTTATATAAGACTCTAGAAAATGCAAACAAATCTTTAGTGACAAAACAGATTAGTGGTTTGTGCAAGGAGGTTAAGATGGAGAGGGATGGGAGAGATGGATTAACAGCCATGTGGAAACTTTTGGGGATGATGGATATGCTCATCCACTTGATTGTGGTGATGATTTCCCGGGTGTATATATATGTTAAAACATCAAATTGTGCTAAAGATGTGCTGTTTATTGGATGTCAATTATGACTCAACTCCTCCCCCCCAAAAAAAATATAGTGATTTCTCTGGTGGGTAGCAGAAGAGGAAGTCAAAGATTTGCAGTATGAGAAGGATTCTACTTCAGTTGCGGACTTGAAGATAGAGGGAGCCACTAGCCAAGGACTGAAAGTGGCTTCTGAGAATTAAGAATAACCCCTAGTTACCTTCTTTCCTTCTTGTGTACCCTAACTTGTCCACTTGGTATAAATCTTTTGAGAGTGGGTTCAAGTCTTTCTCTTCAGCAGTCGTTGAGACTTAAGCAAAGATGAGACACTGGAGATTTCCTTGTGCATTATAACCCAGTTTTCCAAACACTGAGCGATCTTTCTGTTTCATATCCCAGTTCTCCTTTGGGGGGCGAGTGGAAGGGTCACTGGGGAGTTATGTTACCTTTCCAATTCTGCTCCTTTCTATTCCTTTCTCTGGCACTCTACCACTTCCTGCTTTCTGCATACTACTCCCATGTACTTGAAAAATACTCTTAAGAAAGGGGTGGCAGGTAGTTGTAGTCTCTCTCTGTGACTGGGCTTTTGGGATTCTAATTCATTGTGACAGCCTATATGAAACTACTAAATGTCTGTGGAATGCTAAACCATTTTTTATTTTCCTTTTCCCCATCTCAGCAGATTCCTCTTCTCCTGCTTTGCTAGTAAAATAACAGCTGTAGATCTCATGTCTTGAGATTTATTTGGGATGCTTTGAAATTTATGTTCTTTTTTGAGCTTCAAAGATTTCTGGTTTTTTAGCTTATTTAGTTTTTACTTCTTTTTATGGAGAGAGTGACAGGTTTTTCATTTTGCTTTGTTTTCCTTAATTTTTTTTTCATGAATTTATACATTCTAACCAGAAGTATACAACCCACTATGAGGCTGAGTTTTAAATAAAAAAAATAAAATAAAATATGTTTCTCAGAGAGAGTTTTTTTATTGCCACTAAATAGAATAGGTTAGTAATAATATTCTCCACACTTGCGTGCCTATTCTGTATAAGGCACTGTTATAAGCATTTATATGAACTCTTACAAATACTCTTACACTATCCAAGTGAGGAAAAAGATGCTACACAGTTTTCTCAGTGTTAGATGGTTTGTAAGTGGCAGAACCCATAGTTGAACACATGTGGTCTAATTCCTGAGAGCACTTTCTCTACCAAGTTCCTGCTTGATCAAAATCTGGAACTGAAACAGTAAATGCATTTCACAGCCAATTCCATAAAATTGAAATATATTTTGTTTTCTTCTTTGTGGTTTTCACTTATGGAAGTAGTATGTCTTTAAATAGTCAATTACATAACAATGTATAAGAGCAATCTCAGATAAATACATTATTACCATTTTATGATTCTGTTCCTCTAACAACATTACAAAGTTTAAATACTTAACCACAGTCAACAGAAATCCTGTCAAGCATTTGTGTGTGCCTGCATCCATTACTTTTACCTCACCTCCACTTACTAATTAAATGTGCATCATTGTTTATACTTACGTTCTTTTCCTCCAACACTGGGTTGCCAATAAAATGCCACACCACTATCATCCCTATAAATCTAGTTCCCTATAAATTCTAGTTCCAAAAAAGTCATTTTTTAAAGGTCATTTTAGATCTGTCACTCTGGATAGATGGATCTCCTTTCTTGGAAAAGCCAAATTAAGTGGCCTTCTTAAAATTATAGTGATTCCACTGCTTTCTTAAATACCATATGCAAAACATGGTCAAACAAGCCATTTGAAAAGCTTAGATATTTGCATCAGCCTTGAAGCACATATATATGAGAAATAGTTTCCATAATTTATTATTTCATGATTTATATGAATTCTATGTAAACTTCTTGGTGAAACCCAAACAAAGTTCAAAGTTGTACTGAAATATACCATGAACTCAACAATTAAGACGTGTTAAATTTGCCAGCAGTCAAAGAGATATGCACCCCTGTGTTCACTGAAGCATTATTTACAGTAGCCAAGATATGGGAGCAGCCCAAGCGTCCATCCATAGATGATGGATAAAGAAGATGTGGTATATATAAACACAGAATATTACTCAGCTATAAAAAAAAAAAATGAAACCTTGCCATGTGAGACAACATGGATAAACTGGGGGGGGAGGGGTATTATGCAGTAATTGAAATACTGTATGATTTCATTTACAAGTGGAATCTAAAAAACAAAATGAATGAAAAACAAAACGGAAACAGACTCATAGATTCAGGAAACAAACTGTTGGTTATCAGAGTGGGGAGGGGTTTGGAGGTGGGCAAAATAGTTGAAGGGAATTAAGTACCAGCTTCCAGTTGTAAAATAATTAAGTCATGTGAATGTAATGGATAGCATGGGAAATATACCCGACAATGCTGCAATAAATCTGTATGGTGACAGATGGTAACTAGACATCATGGGGATCATTTTGTAATGTATAGAAATATTGAACCACTATAAGGTATACCTGAAACAAATAGGATATTGTATGTCAATTATTCTTCAATAAAAAAAAGAGCAAAATATTTTCTTTTTTTTTTCTGGTAAAGATTTTATTTATTTATTTATTTATTTATTTATTTATTTATTTATTTGACAGAGAGACACAGAGAGAGAGGGAACATAAGCAGGGGGAGTAGGAGAGGGAGAAGCAGGCTTCCTGTGGAGCGGGAAGCCCGATGTGGGGCTCAATCCCAGGACCCCAGGATCATGACCTGAGCTGAAGGCAGACGCTTAATGACTGAGCCACCCAGGCGCCCTGAGAAAAATATTTTCTAGTACTAAATCAGAAGTACAAAAATTTTGCCAAAATTATTATTTACCAGATAGTCTCCTTTTCCTCACTCCAGGTTATAGCTTTAGTTTCAGGCACTACATGAAGGGAAAATGTTCATCCTTGAGCTCTCACTATGCATAGCTTTGGTTATCCTTGCTTATGAATGAATAATCACTTTATTTTCCAAGCTTCATAGCATTTAATGACATTAACGTATTTTATAATTTTATTTTATTTTATTTATTTGACAGAGAGAGAGGGAGAGCACAAGCAGGGGAAGCAGAGAGGGAGAAGCAGACTCCTCACTGAGCAGGGAGCCCGATGCTGGGCTCGACCCCTGGACCCTGGGATCATGACCTGAGCTGAAGGCAGTCGCTTAACGGACAAGCACCCAGGCATCCCAACATTAATGTATTTTGAATACTTCCAAAGTGTAAGCCATTATTTCATCCAAACTACTGATTCCACTGAGAATTCAATAAAGAATGTCACCAAAACTGCTTTAGGTTTACATATTTATGGATGCCTTACACCTACCTTCATGTTCTGATGAATTCAAAGGCACTCAAGGCACTTCTCTCTCTGATCAAGTATAAACCACAAATATATAACAGGAAGGATATATATCTGTGGTCATCAAAATTATAAAATGGTCACTTAAGATTGGTCCCTGGTTATTCAAGCACTAACATAGACACTATTGTGAAGAAATTTAGCCAATATAATTAAGGTTACTAATTAGGTATTTGTGTGAAAGATTATCTGTATGGGCCTAATATGATCATGCGGGTCCTTACAAGCTGAGTTTTCTCCAAGTGGCAGCAACAGAAGTCAGAAAAATTCAAACACGGGAAGGATCTAGTATCTGTTGCTTGAAGATAGTAGGGGTGGACAAACAAAGAAAAAGAGACAAACAAAAAAAGATTTTTTTTTTTAAAGATTTTATTTATTTGACAGAGAGAGACACAGCAAGAGAGGCAACACAAGCAGGGGGAGTAGGAGAGGGAGAAGCAGGCTTCCCGCTGACATGGGGCTGACATGGGGCTCAATCCCAGGACCCTGGGACCATGACCTGAGCCGAAGGCAGACACTTAATGACTGAGCCACCCAGGCACCCCCCAAAAAACTCTTAAATATGGAGAACAAACTGGTGGTTGCTAGGGGGAAGGTGGGTGGGGGTATGGGTGAAATATGTGAAGGGGATTAAGAGTATATTTGTCTTGATGAGCACTGAGTAATGCAGAGAATTGTTGAATCATTATATTGCACAACTGAAACTAATATAACACTGTACGTTAACTAAACTTGAATTTAATAATAATAATAATAATAATAATAATAATAATAATAATAAAATACCAAAAATAACATTTTTAAAAAAGGATGTAAGGGGTTGCATGCAAGAGCAGAAGAATGGCCTCTAAGTACCACGAGCAAACTCCTGAGATAGCAAAGAAATGAAATCCCCAGTCCCACAACTGCCAGAAATTGGATTCTGCCAAACACCTGAATAAAGTGGATTCTTGGAACTGGATTCTTCCCCCAGAACCTCCAGATGTGAGCCCAGTCTTGTTGACACACTGATTTCAGCTCGCTGAAATCCTAAGTGGAGAAACCAGTCAGGCCCATCTGGACTTTGGACCTAAGAAACTGTAAGATCAAAAATGAGTGTCCTAGGGGCGCCTGGGTGGCTCAGTCATTAAGCGTCTGCCTTCGGCTCAGGTCATGATCCGGGGTCCTGGGATGGAGCCTCACATCCGGCTCCCTGCTTCGCAGGAAGCCTGCTTCTCCCTCTCCCACTCCCCCTGCTTGTGTTCCCTCTCTCACTGTGTTTCTCTCAGTCAAATAAATAAATAAAATCTTAAAAAAAAAAAAATTAAAAACAAATAAAATAAATTTTGTCAGTTTTTCCATTAGCTCATTGAAATTTTGTACCTACTGTGTTCTTCTCCTCTGATCAGTATGTGGAAAATTTTTATTTTATTATTTCAGAATTGAAATAATAGAGTTGAATTAGGTTGAGCTGGAATGTTCTAGATGCAATGGAAGTCATTCCCTATCATCCAGTTTCTATGTTGCATCTTAGTGGAATTTTTAAAGCATGCTAATCCATTTATCTTATCTATTGTGACTATTAGCCCTATTAATCAGAAGCTTAAATATAAATATTTTACTACCAAGTTAAATTATTTAAAATCATTTTTTCTCCAAACAGAACCTGTGAAGCAATACAGCAGGCACTGGGTTTAAAATGCTGAGAGCAGAAAAAAAACAGGATTCTGAATTATGTTATTCAATAAAGATATTATAAATATATAATTTATAAAAAATATATACAGTGTGGTGGAAGTATATAATATTAAATTGTCCCTAGTTTAGGGTTTCAGGAAAAAGCTTCCAGGAAGAAAAAAATTTTAAGCTGACATTGGAAAGGTGAGAAAGAACTATGTAGATGCAAAAAGGGGGAACATGATTTCAGGTAGAGGGAACATGTGCAAAACCCGGTGGCAGGAGAAAGCATGGTTGCTTTAAGAAACTGCAAAAGACCATGGGGCTGAATGCAGTGGTGAGAATGTGCTTGGGAACATGGCTTGAGATTTATAAGCAGGAGCCTGATCATCAGACATTGGAGTTTTTGTCAAGCATTTCAGTATTTATCCTAAAGAAAATGAAAGTCATGAAGTCAGAACTGTTTTTGGGCAAAATCAATCTGGAATATTTAAGAATCTGCTTTTGTCTGTGACCTGAAACTATACTGCAAGGGGCTGTTACAGAAATGAAAGACGGGTAGGAAGGAACTGAAGTATTCTAGGCAAGGGATGACATTCAACTGGACTAAAGGAGTGATGGTGAAAAGAGAAAAAAGTTTGAGTTTTACCAGTACTTGAAAGTAAAATAGATACGACTTTTTGATAGGTTGAATATAGAAGCCTAAGAAATTCTTTATGGTGATTTCTAGATTTCTTTTTATAACAACTGGTTATATGAGGGTGTCTTTAATGGGACAGGTAACATAGGAGAGATTCTATCAGGAGAGAAAGATTGAGATGGTTTGGGACACATTTGATTCACTGTTGAATAAGGAACATCCAGATGACAGTTTCAAGTGGTGAGATGGGCATACTGTTAAGGATAAGAGTCAAAAGCTGGAGCGAGGAATCTGGAAGTCATTGACACAGGAATAGTATTTGGGACTGTGTACATAAATGAGGAAATAGGGAGAAGGTATAAGGAGATAGGAGAACCTGGGCTTGCTGGTGACATAGTCCCAATGTTTAATTACAGAATAAAGGATGAGACATAATAGATTTATCAAATCTCTGGAGAAAATCCAGGAGACAGTAGAGTCATAGAAATCAAAGAAAGATCACATTTTGGAAAGAAGCAGGAGGTCACCATTATAACACACACCTGAGAGTTCAAGTGAGATGAAAATTAAAGCAGGGCAAGAGATGAAGTAATACAGTCACAGATGATCACAGAAAAAGCAGTGTTCTGTAAGGTTATGATGGGAAATCATCGGATGAGTCGAGGAGTGTTTGTGGAAAGAGAAAAGTTTCAGTGAACACTGACTATTTTTAGTAGCTGGTTGTAAAAGTCTGCAGAAAACCTGGGTAGTAGCTGCAGTGAAATTTGTGGTTAAAAATTACTCTCTTCTTTCCTCTATTTTTTTTTCCAAGGTAAGTAGGAATTCAAAAATATTGAATGTTTCTGGAAAGATTCTAGGGATTCCACTAAAAAGGAGATATGGAATACAGAGAATAATGATGTAAGGGTCCAAGATAGAAATTAAGAGTTCATTCTTTTGCATGTGGCTATACCATTTATTGGAAAGACTCAGACCATTTATTAGAAGGATCGATTGATAATATGTGTGTGGTCTTTCTGGGCTCTGAAAGACCCAGTACCATACTGCTCTGAATACTATAGCTTTGTAATATATTTTGAAATCAGGAAGTGTGATGCCTCCAGTTCTGTTCTTCTTCCTCAATACTGCATTGGATATTTGGGGTCTTTTGTGGTTTCCTATGATTTTAGAACCATTTTATTTCTATAAAGTGTGCCATTGCGATTTTGATAGGGGTTGCACTGAATCTGTAGATCACTCTAGGTAGCATGCACATTTTAAGAATATTAATTTGTCCAATCTATGAACATGGGGTATCTTTCCATTTATTTGTGTCCACTTTAATTTCTTTTATCAGTGCTTTATGATTTTCCATGTACAAATCTTCACCTCCTTGGTTAAGTCTATTTCTAAGCATTTTATTCTTGATGCTATGGTGTTAGTTTTTATTGTTACTGTATTCTTTTTATTACTATTGCTTTCTTAATTTCCTTTTCAGATACCTTGCTGTCTGTGTATAAAAACACAATTGTGGGCACCTGGGTGGCTCAGTCGTTAAGCGTCTGCCTTCGGCTCAGGTCATGATCCCAGGGTCCTGGGATTGAGCCCCGCATCGGGCTCCCTGCTCTGCAGGAAGCCTGCTTCTCCCTCTCCCACTCCCCCTGCTTGTGTTCTTGCTCTCGCTATGTCTCTGACAAAAAAAATAAATAAAATCTTAAAAAAAAAAAAACAATTGTTTTTTGCATGTTGATTTTTGTATCCTGTAATTTTGCTAAATTCCTTTATTGTAACAGTTTTATTATGGAGTCTTGGGGCTTTCTGGGCTTCTCACGACATGGTAGCCACAGGGAGGTCATCTCACCTGTTAGCTGCTTTCCAAAACAGGTCAAGGCAGAAGTTCCACAACTCTTACAGGCAATGCTTAGAATGAGCACAGTGTCACTTACACTGTGCTTTATTAGTCAGTCATTGGCTAGCCCAGATTCAAGGGAAGGGGAAATAGATTTCATGCCTTTGATGAGTGTTAAAGAAGTTTCTGCCATTTTTTTATCTGCCACAAGAGGATAAGAACTTGTTTTATGTCACACGTAGCTATTAAGTAGAAGAACAAAGATTCGAGCCAAGGTTTTTTGACTTCAGGTCCACTGTTCTTCTCAATATTGTACACATCTAGGAAATATTTCCCATCAGAAACATTTTTTTTCAGACTGGATTGCAGAGAATTGTATATATATATATTTGGAGGAGGGCTTGTTTTTCTTATCCTTTCCCTGGGCCCACTGTAATCACAAGGGTCCTCAAAATAGGAGGGGCAGAAGAAGAAGAGAGAGAGGGAGATGTGGCTATGGGAAAAAGGGAAAGAGATACAACAATGCTATCTCTGAAGATGGAGAGGAGTCTAGGAGCTACGGAATGTGGGAGGCTAGTAGGAGTTGGATAAGTAGAGAAAAGAATTCTTCCTTAGGGCCTCGAAAAGATAATGCAGTCCTGCCAAAATACCTTGATTTTAATCCAGTGATATCTCCTTCAGACTTCTGTCCCCCAGAACTGTAAGGTGGCAAATTTGTGTTGTCTTAAGCCACTAAACTTGTAGTAATTTGTTAAAAGCATCAATAGAAAACCAATGCTATACATCCATACTTACTAGTACTTTAATTTTTATGAGCCATATTCACAAGAGTGGGATCGCTGGGCCAGAGTATTTTTAATTTTTTTTAATAAAGATTTTATTTATTTATTTAACAGACAGAGAGAGAGAGACAGCTAGAGAAAGAACAAAAGCAGGGGGAGTGGGAGAGGGAGAAGCAGGCTTCCCGCCAAGCAGGGAGACCGATGCGGGGCTCGATCCCAGGACCCTGGGATCCTGCCCTGAGCTGAAGGCAGCCGCTTAACCAACTGAGCTACCCAGGTGCCCCAGTATTTTTAATTTTTTGACTACTTATTTAGACTTTGCCTCCAACAAACTTTTAAGATTCCTGGCTGAAATATTTCCCTAAAGAATTGTGTTGAAAGACCTAGAAGGCCATATGCCCTTCACTGACGTGATAAAAAATGTTCCAGAAGATCTGAAAATGATGGAGTCTGATTGGAATGAGAACTCCCACTTCTGAGTCAGCATTCTCAGACAACTGTTGACTGACTTACGTTAGGCATATGAGAATTCACTGCTTTCTGTAAAGAAAAAAATCACTATCCTTGAAAGGTACTTGAGAATATTACTAACATATTTTTAATAAAACTTTAAAAAACATAGTTGTTTGTAAGTTTTGACATGATATGAATATTAAGAAACTTAAACTCAAATTTATTTACTTTAAAATGTGAAAATACCTCAATTACCATAATACATGTACTATTATACAATTTTAGAATGGTTCTGTTCTTAACAATGATCAATACTTACAAATGATTGTCTTTTGAGTATTTATCATGCATTCCTAAAAATAAAATGTGAAATACATCTACTTTGCACAACTAAAAATTTTAAGTGTGATATACAACATGAAATTAAAAATGAAAAGTACTTTTTTTTTTACATTTGTGGATTTCATCTGTTAGGAAATTAAGAGAAATACCAAGAATTCTTCACTATTGTGGAATTTTTTTTCAGTCTCCAATAAATTGAAAGTTTATTTTTATTTCACCCAACCATTTTGAGATTTACATAATACCACTTATGCCTTTCCTGTATATTTATACCAATAAACAGATTATTGTTTTCTAACAATTAAAGTTAAAGCACTGTATTCTGCTCTCCCTCAAAAATTTCTTTACTTGTACATAAAGAGTAATGCTAATCATTCTTTTGTAGGGTTTTTTCCCCACCCCAAGATGAACTGATTAAAAGTTTCCCAATTCACGATTTCTCCTTCCATCATGACATTTTAAAAATGATTAACATATGCTATTTTTCCTATTTTTACATGATTTCATGTTTTTTTCTTTTTGCATTCTTGCCTTGCCTACCATAAAATGGCTCATTCAGTAAATTTAGCTGTTGTGGAACTTGATAGCTATTCCTCCCATGATAAAACGTATCCATTTCTCCTGAGTAAAATTTTAAATAAGTAGATGAATACATACAGTATATATATAATATTCCATGCCCAGGAAACCTTTAATGTATTTTGCTGTTTACATTTAATAAACTTGGCATTTATCTTCTTGCTTCTATCCAATTTGGTGACACCATCTTACCTGAATGTAATAGATCCTTTATCAGTTAGATTTTTCTTTTTATTGTCTTTGGTTCATAGACTAAGATATCTTTTGTTTCTCAAATTAAACATCATGCAAATTTTATAATTCAGGTATGCTAGATACATATTAGGACAAAAGAAATTGATATAAATTAATTATCATATATAATTATAATTATATATAATGCATTGCATTGTTTTTTAATGGGACATTACCATCAGATTATGAAACTTTCTACACAATTTGATCTATCTTTTAAACAAAGGGTAGTAATAAGCACTCACTATTTAGACAATAAAATGATATCAGCCTTTATTCCTGGTAATAATTACAACTAGAGTTATAGCATATCATATATGTGTACATCCTGAATATCTAGGATCAAAAAAAATGTTATCCTACATATTTCTGTACAAAGACTTTAAGAGTAAGAGAAAAAAATAATGGATTCATTCATTCAAAAATATTTAGTATTAAATACAAACCTTAGGTGGCAGAAAAAGAAATAAAATGTGAAGACCTTTGTTTTGGGGAAGGAGTTTTACACTAGATAACAGAAAATCCTTGATACAGGTAGAGTTAAAAGTTTGCCTCACAATGTGAAGAAGATGATTATGTAGTTTTGCAGTGTTTCCAGAGAAAACCAATATGCAGGAAGCAGCATGATTAAATTATTCTGATCATGCAGATTAAATGAATAGAGTATCTTAGGTACTAAAGCATAGTAGTTTCCATGGTCACCTGATTTAATGAATGACTGGGTATGAAAACTTTATTTCAAAATCCATAAGTTACAGGTCTAACAGAGTTCTGATTGATGCTTCAATTTCCAAATTTGTCTTATTTCTTTAAAATGAAAATAAATAATTGGGGAAGATTTTGATACTGATTTATATACTTTAATTTTGGGTTTTTAACTGTATGTATGGTGTCTGTGTGCAAGGGCTATATATGTGTGAATATAACTTGTTATTAAATAATTGAACTTCTCAACACATCACTGAAATTAGTATTGGAGCCATAAAATACCATAATATTTGGTGCTAAAATCAAATATAAGCCTTTTGAAATAATATCTGTATATAATTTGTCTTCTTACATTAATTCAGAATTCCTTCATTCTTAAATGTTACAGTTCTAAATCTATATATTCAATTAAATATGAGAATAAAATCTGACATTCAAGTAGATTACTCTTCTTTTTTTAATGCCAGAGATGAAGGCATGGTTACCATTTTTTTAATTACTCTTTAAATATAAAATAGAATTTATTATTTAGAGTTAATATTTTCTCTTTTTTTGTTTTTTAAGTAATCTCTACACCTAACTCGGGGCTTGAACTCATGATCCTGAGATTAAGAGTTGCGTGCTCTACTGACTGAGCCAGCCAGGCACCCTTAGAGTTAATATTCTCATACAATTAAAGTAATATAGATATTTACTTATTTATTTATTTTAGCTAAAAGCTACCTTGGCATAAAATACAATTATATTTTTCTACAAGCTGGAAAAAAAATCAAGGTTCAGTGAGGTTCTTTGACTTGCCCAAGGTTAACAAATATTTACAAAGAATTGATTTAACTTTATCTCATTACTTTTGTATGTGAACCTTATTTTAAGCAAATTTAATATAAGAAGTACTGAAAGAATAATGAGTTTAGAGAATTAGTGTCCACTCTAGAATGTATGTATGTGTGGGGGGGGTGGGTAATAGCATTTAAAATTGAATTTAATGTGCACCCAAATTTTCAAGCACCCAAATTTTATTTCCTTCAGGTACATCTCTTTCAATTAGACCCATTTTTTTAAACTGACTTCATAGCTTACTGAAACATGAATATTATTTATTTATAATAGACAACTCTGGAGAATCTGATGTCATTCTATTTTATTGCAATTTATTAATCTTTTAATAAATATTTTATGAGCTTTTTAATTCCAAAGCTAGCAGAGTGTGAGTTTGTGTGTGTGTATGTTTAGAAATAGCAGTTGCATATATCACATGGGCAGCATTTGCATTTAGGTAACGCTGACTAAAGAATGCAGGATCATGAGTAAGCACACACTAATCCTTTATCAATTTTTTTATAAAACTCAGAGCAAATATTTAGATGTCAGCCTCAAAGAACGCAGGACCATCAGAAAGCAAATCCTCTAGAATCCTAGCCTTGTAAAACTGAGAATTCATAGTCAGGGGAAAATGGGAAACACATTTAGGAATGAAATCAAGCTCTATTTTTTGGTTCATAATTTTCAAAACAAAAGCGAAAGGACATTCAAGTGTGGTTCATGGGTGAAAAAGAAAATGAGAGGCAACATCAAACAACTTAGCTGGTATCTGGAGGAATGAGATGATATCTGGCGATAGCATCATACTAGCCAAGAATGAAATCCACATTACTATGTTACATTTTCCAGTGTCTAGTTATTGAAGCACTCAACATTTAAGGGAAGAATATTTCACATAAAGTTTTAAATTGTGCAGAATAATGAACAGAATAACACAAAAACTCCAAGGACAACCACCACCACAAAACTTCAGACACAAAGTTAGTATATGGTCTTGCATTAACCAAGACTATCCATGCCAATCATTTACTATTCTAAAGAGTCTGTCATTTTTGACGCATTAAAAATGCCATAAAATGTTCAATTTAAATTAGTAAAATGCATAATCTCTTTCAGCCATATTGGCATTTATTTATTCTTTTGTATTTTCTTTTTATTCGAATTATTCAAATTTAAGTTTTCAAAAGACAGTGACTCTGATTCACTGCATTCATAAAAAGCATCTTCCACAGTTTACAGACTATTGTAGGTTCTTAAACACTACTGAATAAAAGAACTAATGAAGGAAATTTTTGAGCTTCAACCTCTAATTAATGCCAAGATGCTGTTTGTGACACAACACATTCATATTAATGGGATGCAAGATAACTTAATCTTGAAATAAGCACTTGCTATCAGAGAGAAGCATATTAATGTGACATGTACAGGCAATAGGCCTGATGGGCCATTTGCGGTAGGAGAGAAACCTTACAAGAGAGAATGAGTTCAGGGCAATGTACATCTCTCCTGAGAAAAAACTTAAGTGGGAGAAAGCTAATGCTCACTATTATCTAATTGCCACATAAGAGGCCTTTTTAATTTGGAATCTACAAATGATTATCATTCCAAACTGTCTTAGGCAATGTCTTGTTGCTTTACACAGTTCTCCAAGACTACACATGACTCATTAAAGAGTCGCAGTGTCTTGCCTGAGACTAGTTATAGTTATCATCATAAATAAATTACTATAGGGAATGAAAAAAGCCATGCAATTCATGCAGGTCTGCTTCCACTTAAATCCATATGAATTGATGGTTTGATGTGTATTCTTTCGTTCAAACACAGTAACAGGAGTTTATAGGCACTGATATGAATAAAGGAATTATTTCTCTTATCAGTGCAGCATTTAAAGTATGTTATAATGAAACGTAAATCCATGAGGGAATTAAAAGTCATGCAGATGACTAACCTACAACCATATTCCATGTTCCTTTAGCTTCTAGGTTCTGCAAAAGTAGAAGTAGCATACTCAGACTCTGAAAGAAATATTTCACATAAACATAATACAGATATGAGTAAGTATCTTCTGCTGCCATGCAGCTGACTACATTACAGGCTTACTTTAAATAAAATAAAACTCATTATGAATGTTTGTCACTTCTAACTCAGCAACCATAAATAAACATAAACAATTCTGTTTTTTTAAAAAAAGTTTCCAAATCTCATCTGTAAGATAACAACACAAAATTGCTTGGGACACAAATTAAAAATAGCAAATATGTCCCATCAGCATATGCAAAAAATGCAATTAAAGACTGTGGCTAAATTTTTTTTAAAGCCATAAATTCAGACACTGGCTCAAAGTTTTAAGTTTGCTAATATTTCTCAGTATCGTTTAATTAACATACATTATATACCACCTTCTAATGATCTGTTTGATTTAAGCCTCACTGATTTCATAATTCATTATAAATTAACTTAATAAAGGGGTGCCCGGGTGGCTCAGTCATTGCGCATCTGCCTTCAGCTCGGGTCTTGGTCCTGGGGTCCTGGGATCGAGCCCCGGGTTGGGCTCTCTGCTCATCAGGGAGCCTGCTTCTCCCTCTCCCACTCCCCCTGCTTGTGTTCCCTCTCTCTCTGTGTCTCTCTCTGTCAAATAAATAGAATCTTTAAAAAAATAAAATAAAATAAAATAATAAACATAATAAATCCTAAATCCAAATGACACAACAATTTACAAGGACCTTTGTATACATGAATTATATCATTTCATCTTCAGAATAGCCATGTGACAAAATCATGTATGTGAATTTTGATTACAGAAACTGAACTCTATGGACTAAACTGCTCAATCTTTATACCCCAGTCACAATTTCTCCTTCTCCTACACACACACACACACACACACACACACACACACACACGCTTGTAGAGAATAGATAAAAATGAAAAACTCTTTCAGGCTTAAAAAGTCACTACCTATTTTCTCAAATACTCTTGCAGTAAAGCTTTTTAATCCAAAATTTGATAGCCTATCAAACAATTTATGGAATCAGGGATCAGTTACAAGCCTCACACCAGGTGCTATCTAGGCAGGAACAGGAAGGACAATGAGAAGAACACAGCATGACTACAAGCTCCCCGTCTGCAATGGAGAGAATTTCAGCATCAGGAGAGGGAATGGGAGCCCTCCCTGTTCCTTAGGTTAAGTGGGAGCCAGATATAAAGAGCCATGTCCTTTCTATCTGAACACCAAACATAAAGGGCTTGAGTCCTTTAACTGAGTGATCTATTTACAGACATAGTAGTTGAGAAATATTTGAAATATTACATAGTGGTCCTTAGGAATCTCTTAGATAAGCTTTTTCCTTTGCTTCAGCCTAAACACTAGACTCTTCTTTAAACAGATGTCTCTATAATTTACTGGTTTTCCTGAATGCCCTCAGGAAAATCTGCTGAAAACTTCTCATGATTCTACTCCTTCATTTTAAGTGTTTCTCAGAAAAGTTTTGTCATTAACATTAATATTCACTCCACGTTACATGTTTGCTCTGATAAATGTAATAGAAGCATTATGATTATATAATGAATTCTTGCTCTTTTTGAAAGCTATGATGGCATAAATCCTGATAAATGAAAAGTTGATTTTTAAGTCAGAAAGAGACTTGTTTGTTCTCTGATTATCATACATTATATGGATACCTATAACTTCTGACAAAGTGAAATTCCTTCATCTGAAAGCTGGGCAAGAGTGTTCAATGCCAAATATCTCTTAAAAGCTACTGGTAAGAGCCCTAGAAAGATTTTCATCCAGAAACCTAAGTAGATCATTAAAGTATTTGTGGTGTCCTACAGTTAAGCAGTCAGTCTACACTGTAGGATTTACATGCTGATTAATGTGGCAACTTTATTGATTCAAACCAAATACTGGGATAAACAGGGTATTTTATGTGGAAGAGACAGAAAACCATCCACTAGAAATCATTTCTCCCTTGTTCCATTTGGAAATAAAAATCTCCTGCCGTTGAGTTTTAGTGGGACACTTGACAGTCCAGCTATAATCGACATTTTTCTAGCTTTCCTTCCACTAGCTGTAGCCCTATGACTAAGTTTTGAACAACAGAATGTGAGCAGAAATAACATGTACAGATTTAGGTTCATATTTGTATGCGGAAAGTGATTATCTTCTCACTTTTTTTCTTTCCTATTACAGGAAGTGGTAATAACTAGAGCAGCTACCTTAGGCTCAGACATAGAAGCCATAAAGAAGATGGAAGATGGAAGAACATTTTCCCAGTCTGGATGCCTGAATGACTACGTGGGTCAAAGTTACCAATCCATCCCAGAGCACTTGTTTACCTTTGGACTATTACATGTGGGAGGAGTAAAATTCTGTCTTGTTTAACCATAGTATTATTGGATCTCTTTGGAATGGCAGCCTTGCTAACTAATATACTGCCCCAACTTTGTTTAATAAAAGAACATTTTCTAAAGTCTTTTAAAGTCAGAATTTTCATCATCATAATCAACACTCCTTTGTCATATATGCAAATTTAACAAGTTGAAACAAGAGTACGGATACAATATTGTGCATTGATAAGCACTAGCTTATCAAATATTTTATAACATTAAATTATTTTAAAACATTCTTTAGTATTATCTTGTATATGATATTTATAATTAAAAGTCCTTCAAATACATCTCCCAGTGAAGTCTGATATTTTCATGGCAGACTGTGGGCCTATTCAGGAAAATCACTATCACAGAATAGAATGAATTTTTTTTAATTTTATTTTATTACGTTATATTAATCACCATACATTACATCATTAGTTTTTGATGTAGTGTTCCATGATTCATTGTTTGCATATAACACCCAGTGCTCCATTCAATACATGCCCTCTTTAATACCCATCACCAGGCTAACCCATCCTCCCATCCCCCTTCCCCTCTAGAACCCTCAGTTTGTTTCTCAGAGTCCATAGTCTCTCACGATTCGTCTCCCCCTCCGATTCCCCACCTTCATTCTTCCCCTCCTGCTATCTTCTTTTTTTTTTTTTAACATATAATGTATTATTTGTTTCAGAGGTACGGGTCCGTGATTCATCAATCTTACACAATTCACAGTGCTCACCATAGCACATACTCTCCCCAATGTCTATCACCCAACCACCCCATCCCTCCCACCCCCCACCACTCCAGCAACCCTCAGTTCGTTTCCTGAGATTAAGAATTCCTCATATCAGTAAAATCATATAATGAATTTTTAATAAAATTATGTATGTAGTAAGGCAGAATGATATGGTCAACAGAATCTACACAGAAAAGGGTAAAAGAACTAACAACTATATTCATGGAATGCCAGGTTTGTGCTAGGCATCCTTCATAAGATATTTTATATCATTATAAAAAAAACCATCCATATAAAGTTTCTATTATCATCTACCTTCTGCTTCTGCAGACCTCTCAGATATGAATAGCTGCCTCTCTCTCAACCCTTATCTTTGTCCCAAAGACTGCTCTTAGAGTAGAACATCTCCTCAACTGGTGACAGCCTGGGCAACCCCTTAGCCCATGCCTTCCCCTCTTCCTCAGAAGAAGATAAAACTGAACTGGAGGTTGAGGGAGGCATTTTTTTCATGTACCCAATGATCATGCATTATCTGTAGCAAGCTCATCAAACCTGCATTACTAGGGCTCCCTGGGATTATCAGGAGACAACTTTCTCTGGGATAAATATAGTGGGTACATATTTGACTCTCCTTTCAACTTTATCCAGATCATGATTAATAAAGCCATAGCTCAGCAGGGCAGTTATGGAAAAGTCTGCCTTTGTGCCTGGGTGGCTCAGCTGGTTAAGCAACCAACTCTTGATTTTGGCTTAGATCATAGGTCATGATCTCAGGGTTGTGAGATCAAGCCCCAAGTCAGGCTCCGTGCTGAGTGTGAAGATTGCTTAAGATTCTCCCTCTCCCTCTGCCCCTCCCCCCACCACTCATGCTCTCTCTCTTAAAAAAAAAAAAAGTAATTGTGTTATTTATGAATAAGTATCTTTGAAAAGCACTCAATAATCTTGATTCTGGGAAGAGTTAAAGGGTAAACTTTTCTCAAGGGGTTGGGTAAAGTCACTAGGCTTACCCTTCATAGCACAGATAATCTTTTCCCCAAAATCCTTTATCACCATGGTCTTCAAGTAGGTAGATATAGCAGTTACTCGGGAGAAGAGTCAGTTAAGTCATTTTTATAAAATCTGAGCAAGTCTATATTTCCTCATAACAATGATCTTTTTGAGACAACTTGAGGTTCTACCTACTAGCTCATTCCTGAGTAATAAGAAAAATCTCAGTAAATCGGGGCACCCAGGTGGCTCAGTTGGTTAAGTGTCTGCCTTTGGCTCAGGTCATGATCCCAGGGTCCTGGGGTCAGGCTCCTTGCTCTGTGGGAAGCCTGCTTCTCCCTCTACCTGCCGCTCCCCCTGCTTGTGCTCTCACTCTCACTATCTCTGTGTCAAATAAATAAATAATTAAAAAAAAAAATCTCAGTATATATAGGTTATATGTAGTAAATCCATGAAAATTGCTTCTGAAAAAATACTCAGATTTTGCAATATAAGATGATTTTTAAAGTATCCATTCACCCAAATAAGAATGTGACTATAAGCCTTTGGAAAATAACTATATCATAGTCATATTGGATGTTTCTATGTCACAAACACACACTCACACACACATGGAGAAAGGGGGGGGTTGAGGTTTTTTTTTTCCTTTTACTTGTTAAAGGTCACATACTGTCACAAATCTCAACATCTAGTTATTAGTTGCAGGATTGATATTTGTAAACTAACTTTCACAAATAATATGTAATGGTTTCCTTGGGGTCATCATTAACCTTTAAGCAATATTTCCATGAATTTTATTGGTACTCATATAGAATGTTTATTTCAAACCTTTAAACCAGAATTCTAGTTCAGAGGAACCAAGATTATTGCATTGCATAATATTTGGCTACATTTTTCTTATACTTATTTTTAAAGATATCAATAAAGTATTATTATATGCCATCAAAGGGATTAAGAAAATGAATGAAATCCATGTTTTACTATACTGAGAAGTTTATATTTCCAGCAGTAAAATGAAAATTTGGGGGATATATTTGATGAAAACTGTAGAACCAGTAATATTTTGCTTTTAAGAGCTGAAAACACACTAAATATTTTTAAAGGAGATATTTTGTAGGTAAATTTTAATTCCTTTGTGTCTGTACCAGTTGCACTAATAACATTACTGCTAAAAAATGAGACTTCATGAAATAGTGCAAGAACTCTATGCATAAGTCACTTAGGATATATACAGGTTTTGATGTCAATCATCACCTTTTTTGTGGTTGTTGGGGTATCAGCAGAATCATATTTTGCACAATTTTAACAACAGTTGATCCTGATACATCAGGAGATGAACAAATTAGCATCGTTTGTCATTCATCATTTATAGATGAGCCTTTCTTTCTAAAGAATTGCTTATATATTTATAAGAGCAATAATGAAATATTATTGCTTTGGATAATATAATATTCATCTTCTGCCATTACAAAGTAGGGACATATTCTTATTTATTGAATAAATTAGTATTTTCTCACCAAAGCATATATTTTGAGATCTAAACTATCTGGGTATATATATATATATACCCTACAACTGGATTCTTAAAAAAAACATTACTAATAGATATCTGCTAAAAATCTTTATGATGATATAACCATCCAGTTTTCTATCATTCTGGTTATTTTTTACTACAATGCAAACCACCTCTAAATATATTGACTTAAAAACAACAAACGTTTCATCCAGCTCAAAAAACTGAAATAGGGCAGGACTCTCCTTAGGGCATCCCATCTCTGAAGATATCACAGGGGGAGGTTCAAATGGACCTGAATAACCTACTCCCAAGATGACACATCCACATAGTTAGCAAGGTGGTGTTGAGTGAGATGTGACTGGGAGCTCATTCAGGGCTGTTTAGAGTGGCCATGTTTCTTCCATGTTGGTCTCTCCACATGGATGACTGGACTTCTTTAGAACCTGGTGGCTGAGCTCTAAGAGCGAGTATTCCAAGAGAAAGTAAGTGGAAGCTTCCAGCTTCTTAATATCTAGATATCAAGGATTTGGCACACAATCACTTACACCTTTTATTGGTTTTACTGGTCAAAGCAATCACTATGCCTTTCCATACTCAATGGAGGAGACCTAAATCTCTTTATAGAAAATAAATTTGCAGATATATTTAATCTAGCAGAAACCACCATCTAGCAATACGTTATTTACATTCTTCTCTTGTACAAAATACAGTCACCCACTCACAAGGCCCACCAAGTCTCATTTTATTTTGATAGTGTCTCAAAGCTCTGAGTCTCATCATTTATATTGTGTGTAGATGAGGCTCTCTGCAGTTGCAGTTACTCTTAGTCTGCAGTTCTTTGAAGGTCAATTAAATTAAAAGTCTGTTCTACATGCTAAAATAATACATCAAAAAAACCCTATGCATATTCATTATCTCATACATTTTAACAAATAATATAAAATTATTATTTTCATAAGCAAAGTATTATACATTTTAGGAAATTTAATATTAGTCTGCTGTTTTACTAAGTTTTTCTTTAAATGTATTTTGAACACATATAAAACAGAAGACCATGCACCACTCAAAAAATATATGCTTGCCCTAATATAATGCTCAGCCCAGGGAAAACAACAGAAACAAGACAGAGCAGGTCCCTGCCTTTAGCTTACTGACAGTTTTCTAGAGAATATGAAAAATAAACAATTAAATAAATAGTTATATATTGTGAAAAGTATCCTGGAGAATACAACTTTCTATAACAAGGTCAGAGAAGGTCTTTCTAAGAAAGACACTTAAGCTTGATGGAGACTTGAAGGAGAAGTGGGTAACTATGAGAGTGTAGGAAATTACTGCAGGCAGAAGAAACAGAAATAGCATAAGTTTAAGGGGAGAATGGTTTGATGAATTACTGGACCTATCAGAATGCTTGTACAGCTGAATCAAAGCGAATAAAGGTTAATAAGAGAAGTTTGTGGGGTAGGCAGAAGACATTTTTAGCAAAAGTATGGATTTCTCATTTTATTCTAATGGCAATGTGAAACAACTGGAGGATTCTAAGCTGCTAAGTGATAAAACAGGATTTAGAATCTCTCTACTTCCATGTTAGAGAATTGATAATAGATGGAGAAAATAGAGAGGGAAATCAATTAAGAAAAAATTCTAGTTGTCCAAAGGCAGGAAAAATGATAATATGGAAAAAGTTTATCACAAGAAACTAAGAAGTAAAAGAAAATTCAAGAGACATTTGGAAGTAAGACTGAAAACATATGGTGATGAATTAGTTATAAGGTTTAAGGGAAAGAGAGGAATGAGGAATGATTCCTAGGGATTTTTTGTTTGTTTGTTTCAACAACAAGGTGGATTATAGGGCCTTACTTACTAAATGAGGAAGACCTGGGGAGAAACATTTAGCAGAGAAAGCACATGAATCCACTAATTCTGTTTTACACAAGAATAATTAAGTACTCAATTAGAGCTAAAATTTAGGTAATTGAATCTAGAAGTCCAGAGCTCAAATGGAAGGACAGGTCTAAGGAGACAAATTACATAGTCAGCATTGTGTAGGAACTATTAAGCTCACTGAGTTGAATGAGAAAGTTTATGGAGATATTATAAATAGGAGAAAAAAAAAACCCAGGAGTAAGCCATGAGGTACAAACATTTAGTGTTCATATAAGGGACAATTTTAACACAAAACAGGCAATCAAAAAGCGTCAGGTATCATAGAAGTCAAAAAAGAAAAGTATCAAGAAGGAAGTCCACTATGCGGAATATTGTGAATGGTTGAGTAAGATGAGGAGACGGTGGTATCTGTATAAATGGCAAATGGAAATCAGTGTTGACCTTCACAAGAGCGAATTCACTTGGTGAAGTGCTTTAGGGGGTATAATCCTGACAGAAGTGATTTTAGTAAGTGGAAGTTGAGAGAGTGAGAAAAAAAATAAATGGAAAGTATGGTAAAATTAAGAAGATTTCTAATGATGGATGATAATAAGACAATCCTGTGAACTTTTTGTAATAACCTAATAGAGAATAATTAACCGTGCAGGAAAGAGGAAGACAACTGAAGAGAGTCTTTAATATGAACATAGGGATTTACTCCTAATCACAAGCTGAAGGATAAATATTTGGTTTTCAAGGTCCTTTGCCTCTTCTGTCAGGAGAAAAATGTAGCAATGTAGAACATAAGTCTATAAATGTTTGATAGAATTTAGGTCACTCATACACTCTGCCGTTGACAGTGATGAAATTATTGTTTCTGATTTTTTTCATAGACTATGAGGAGTGTTCATCAGCTAAGAGTAAATAGTGGGGAAGGGCGCAAGAGAAACTGGGTTTTTAAAAAAGGCATAAAATAGTTTTCTCAGAGAGTAGGGAAATTTTATTGGAAAACATTTGTGACTGATAGTAGTATAATTTGACAATTTAAGTCTTGTGATCATAAATTTAATCCACCAAACTCATAGGGGACATTTTCTGAGAGATGGATTTCAGAAGTGTGATCATTCTCCACAACACACGATCAGTAAGATTTACCACTCTTAGCTTTCAAAATGCTACATTCTACAATTATGAGAAAATTGGCAATATCTACAACCTTTAATGACTTCATCAGATATTTGTAAACAAGTTAATGGATGAACAATAACTTTACTTTCAAATCCTGCCTCAGTTTAATGTTATGAAGACATTTTAAGCAATAATTGGATATAGATTTATATTCAAGTTAGTCAAATGATCAAAAAGTATATGCAAAAATGCTCCACATTAGCCATTATCAGAACACTACAAGTTAATAACACAAGGCAACACCACTATACACCCAAACAGCTAAAAAGAAAAAGACAAAAGGCTATTATGTTGGTGAGCATATGGATCAACTGAAACTCAAAACACTGCAGGTGGGAACATAAAATGTTACTGCCACATTGGAAAACTGTTTCAGCTAAGTTTTTGGCATTATCTTAAGACATCCCAATTTCAAAAGTATTGCTATTGTTAAACATGCAATTTAGAATGGAGGAAATATGTTAAAGTAAATTATAGTTATTCTGCTGTAGTTATGGTGAACGAGTCATACTAGTAGAAGCTACCAAGCTTAGAACACTTTTTGGTTTTCTAGAAACAGATCCTTACCTAGATACAAACGGTTATGTTGGACACTGAACAGTTATTTTCTTCCATGTACTTTGTCCCACTGGCCAATTTTGATGGGACTCTAATACAGAATCAAGCAATTTGTTAACTATGACCTTGGAATTGGAACTAAAAAATCCAGGCTCCATCTGATTACTATTCAAACACAAGATATACCACATTGGGACTCTCACCTTTTTTGTTGTTGTTGTTTTGTTTTGTTTTAAGACATGCAGACTAGGAGCAGAAAATGAAGTTCTGCAATGAGGGAGAAAAACCAAACCAAACAGAAATCCAACAATGAAATACATGCATCAGTGTGAGATGTAGCAAGATACTGTTCATACTGAAGCCATTACCATTGGTCAATTCAAACAAAATTTAGCTGATTACTGTCATCTGCAAACAAAAGATTATTAATAAACATACATGAGCAGAAATGGGAAAGTCTGAGTATGAGTCACTTAATGTTCATCAAAGCAAAGAGAAATCCCTCCATATGTGTAAATCAGTAATTTAACAATGAAGATTTTAAATACTTGCAGATTTGTTGGATGGGCTGAAGTCTGTGGTCATTGCAGGACTATACTGTTCAGGGAAACATCACAAGAGCTGTAATCTGAAGGTCAGGAATCTCCAGCTACTTGTGCTGCTATGTTTGTATAACATAACCATGAACTGATAAGTAAATCTAAAAATGTAGAGTCTGGCCACTGAAACTGTCTCTCAGCACCCATATATTCAAATCCTTGCTTGATAACATCAACAAGGATGGCCTCAACCTCAACTTTGCACTCCAAAACTCATAGCATGAATCTCATGAGAGGAAAGTAATTTATATACAGAACCCCTATTGTAGAGATTAAAAAATGTAATTTTAGATGTCCAACCACAGTAACTAATAAGGATAGAATGGATAGTAAGAAAGCCAACTCAGCGTTTATCACATATGTGATCGAGAAGAGTCTTATCACTCTAAAAGTTCCTGTCTGGCTTAGGAGAATTTGGACAGTCACTAATAATAATAGCAACTTGAATTTTTTTCCATGCTAGGCAAAGTATCAAAGAAATGTAATTTTTAGCCATTGTGACTGGTGCGAGGTGGTATTTCATTGTGGTTTTAATTTGTATTTCCTTGATGCTGAGTGATGTTGAGCATTTTTTCATGTGTCTGTTGTCCATTTGTATGTCTTCTTTGGAGAAATGTCTGTTCATGTCTTCTGCCCATTCCTTGACCTGATTTTTTTGTTTTTGGGGGTGTTGAGTTTAAGTTCTTTATAGATCTTGGATACTAGCCCTTTATCTGATATGCCATTTGCAAATATCTTCTCCCATTCCCTAGGTTGCCTTTTAGTTTTGTTGACTGTTTCCTTTGCTGTGCAGAAGCTTTTTATCTTGATGAAGTCCCAATAGTTCATTTTTGCTTTGGTTTCCCTTGCCTTTGGAGACATGTCTAGCAAGAAGTTGCCTGGCTGAGGTCAAAGAGATTGCTGCCTGTGTTCTCTTCTAAGATTTTGATAGATTCCTGTCTCACATTTAGGTCTTTCATCCATTTTTAGTTTAACTTTGTGTATGGTGTAAGAAAGTAATCCAGTTTCATTCTTCTACATGTGGCTGTCCAATTTTCCCAACACCACTTGTTGAAGAGACTGTGCTTTTTCCATTGGATATTCTTTCCTGCTTTGTTGAAGATTAGTAATTTAAATTTTAAAAAATTCAGGAACAATAAAAAAAGAAATGTATTATTTTGCACTATATGTTTTTTTCTCTTTGTAAATATTCTGTTTGCATATTCCTCAAATATTTAATGAGAGCATACTATGTACCAGACGCTTCCCAAGTGCTGGACATTCAGCAGTAAAAAACAAAACAAAATGAAAAAATAAATATGATCTATCCTGCATTAGTTTGCATAGTTTAGTGAGACAGGGTTATATTTTAATCAAATGCTCCAGAAAATATGATTAAAAATGAAAGAAATGCCAGAGAGGGATTTTATATGGTGTGGTTGTTGTAAATTTAAAATGTACAACAAAATGATCTGAAATATGTATACAGACCTTCCTTGACTTATAGTGGGGTTACATCCCAATAAACCCATTGTAAATTGAAAATATCATAACTCTAAAATGCATCTAATACATCTAATCTACCAAACACCACAGCTTAGCCTAGCCTACCTGAAACACACTCAGAACACTTACATTAGCCTACGATTGGGCAAAATCATCTAATACAAAGCCTATTTAATAATAAGGTACAGAATATCTCATGTAATTTATTGAATACTGTACTGAAAGTGAAACAGAGAATGGTTGTACAGGTACAGAATGGTTTTAAGTGTATTAGTTGTTTACCGTCATGATCACACAGCTGACTGGAGCCTGCCGCTCACTGCCACTGCTCATCATCATTAGAGAGAATCATACCACATTATCGCTAGCCTGGGAAAAGATCAAAATTCAAAATTCAAAGTGTGGTTCCTAGTGAATGCACATAGCTATCAAACTTTCACACCATCATAAAGTCAACACTTGGTGGCCAAGTGTATATTGCAAAATGATAACTACAATAAAATTAATTAACACATCTATTACCTCACACACTTAAAATTTGCGCGTGTGTGTGTGGTGAGAACTTTTAAGATCCACCCTCTCAGTAACTTTCAAATATATAGTACAGTATTGCCAACTATAGTCACAATGCCCTATATTATATTCCAAAAATTACTCATCTTATAAATGGAAGTTTATATTCTTTGACAACCTCCACCCATTTCCCCCATAAGCTCCCCACCCCTGGCAACTACCAATCTGCTCTCTGTTTCTATGAGGTTTTGTTTTTGTTTTTTTAGATTTTTGAATGTAAGTGAGATCATACACTGTAACTCTTTAAATTCTTACACTTAGTATAATGCCCACAAGATCCACCCATGTTGTTACAAATGGCAGGGTTTCCTTATTTCCTTATATTTTCATAGCTGAATTATATATAATATATATATATTATATACAATTATATATAAATAATATATATATCCAGCTGCATATATATAGGCAAGCACCACATTTTCCTTATTTATTTATTACATGATAGACACATAAGCTGTTCCCATGTTTTGGTTATTGCAAATAATTCTTCGGTGAACATGGAAGTGCAAATATTTCTTTGAGATAGTGATTTCATTTCCTTTGGATATATACTCAGGACTGGAATTGCTGGATAATATAGTACTTCTATTTTTAATTTTTGAGGAAGCTCCATTCTGTTTTCCTCAGTGGCTATACCAATTTACATTCACACAGTGCATGAGGGCTGCCTTTTCTCCACATCTTCATCAACACTTCTTACCTTCTTTTTTTTTTTTTTTTTTTTGATAACAGCCATTCTAACAGAATTGAAGTAGTATCTCATTGTGGATTTGATTTGCATTTCCCTAATGATTAGTGATGTTCAGTACCTTTCTTGTACCTCTTGGTTATTTGAATATCTATCTTGAAAAATCTCTATTCAGGTTCTTTGCCTATTTTTAATTGGATTATTTGTTTGTTTGTTTTTAACTGTTGATTTCTATGTGTTCCTTGTAGATTTTATTGCCTTATCAGGTATGTTGTTTCCAAATATTTTTCCCTTCTATAGGTTGCCTTTTCATTTTGTTGATGGTTTCCTTTGCTGTGCAAAAGCTTTTCAGTTTGCTGTAGTCCCACTCCTTTACATTCGCTTTTGTTTCTTGTACTTTAGGTGTCATGTGCATAAAATCATTGACAATACCAATGTAAATGACCTTTTCCCCTATGTTTTCTTCTAGCAGTTTTATGATTTCAGGTCTTATATTTAAGTCTCTAATTCATTTTAGTAAATTCTTGTGAATAGTGTAAGCTAGGTACAGTTTCAATCTTTTGCATGTGAATTCCTAGTTTCACAGCATTAATTACTGAAGAAACTATCTTTTCCCCTGTGAGTACTCTTGGCTCCCTTGTCCAATGCTAGTTGACTGTACATGCATGCATTTATTCGTAGGCTCTTGATTCTGTTCCATTGGCCTACGTGTCAATTTTACACCAGTGTTATACTGCTTTGATTGCTATATCTTTGTAGTATAGTTTGAAATCAGGATGTGTGATGTCTTCAACTTTGTTCTTCTTTCTCAAAATTGCTTTAGCAACTTGGGATCTTTTGTGGTTCTATACAAATTTTAGGATTGTTTTGTCTCTGTATATTAAAAATATAATTGGGATCTTGGTAAAGATTGCATTGAATCTATAGATGGCTTTGGATAGCTTGAACATTTTAACAATATTAATTCTTCTGTTCCATGAACACAATATTTTTCCATTTATTTGTATTTTCTTCAGTTCCTCTCATCCATGTCTTATACTTTTTCATGTACAGATCTTTCACCCCCTGGGTTAAACTTATTCCTAAGTACTTTATTGTTTTTGATGCTAAACAGGATTATTTTCTTAATTTCTTTTTTCAACAATTCATTATTAGTGTATAAAACTGTAACTGACTTTTGTATGTTGATTTTGTATCCTGCAACTTTAATAAATTCATTTCTTTGTTCTAACAGTTTTTGGTGGAGTCATTGGACTTCTCTATATATAACATCATGTCTTATGCACACACAATTTTACTTCTTCCCTTCAAAAATGCATGCTTTTTCTTTTTCTTTACTGATGGCTCTGACTAGGACTTCTAGTACTATGTATTATGTAGTTATGTGGCATTATGTAGTTATGCAGTATAAGTCCTATAATCTTGCTTCACTCTTTTTCATTCTTTTTCTTTTACCCTCTGACTAGATTTTCAAATTTCCTTTCTTCTAGTTCACTGATCCTTCCTCCTACTTCATTGAGTCTGTTGCTGAAGCTCTCTGTTGCAACTCTGTATCTGTTGATGTCATGTTAGCTGAATACCAGCCATGATGGGAGAATTTACACCACAAAAATCATCAAATATTATAAATGATTCCATCATTTCCACTAGAAGCTGGCATTAGCCATTCTCCAACATGCCACTACTTGGGACACACGAAATAAAAAGGATCACAGTATGAAACAAAGTTTGAGTGACAAGCAAGAACTCAGAACAATTAGCCCTTATCTTAGGAGTTTTAGACCTTACCTTAAGAAGAATGGAAAGGCCCTGGAATTCATGGCATATGACATTATTAATTTGTAATTTGAAGATACCATACTACCTGCAGTAGGGATAACGAACTGGACTGAGGAACTAGTACCTGCAGAGACATCAGTTCAGTGGTCTAGAGTAGCCCATGAAATTAAGAATATTAATTTAGACTTAAACTGATGGCAATGAAGGTACAACAAGGTGAACAGGTATAATAGCTATTTAGGAGGTAACATAGATTGAAATCACAATGGATTAGCTAAGGGGGTGAAGGGAGTGTGACATGATGGATAATTTACAATTTGACAGATGGTAGTATTGTACCATGATAATGAAAGAATGTGGAAAAGTGGCCCACTTGGGAGAAGGGGCTGTAGGGGTCTTTAATTTGTTTGACATACTACATCTAAGGTATCTTTGAACTACTCAAATTTGTTGAGTAGGTTGTTACTTTAATTTTTTGTTCTCTGGTGATCTTTTTTTTTTTAAAGATTTTATTTATTTTTTTGACAGAGAGAGACATAGCAAGAACAGGAACACAAGCAGGGGGAGTGGGAGAGGGAGAAGCAGGCTTCCTGCAGAGCAGGGAGCCCGATGTGGGACTCGATCCCAGGACCCTGGGATCATGACCTGAGCTGAAGGCAGACGCTTAACGACTGAGCCACCCAGGTGCCCGTTCTCTGGTGATCTTAAGGAACATGCAATTACCCAAAGAAGTTTTAAAGTAAAATTAGGCTTGAAATATTCAGATTTGGCAGACAGAAACATAATCATTCTTGCTTGGAAAATGGCTATATACACGCTGATAAATGTTTGCCCATTCACTCTCCATTTTCAGGGGTGAATGCAGCTTACCACTTTGCTATATGAGAGCACAGAAAAAAAATTCATATATGTTGCAAACCATTTTGCATCACTTACATCCCAGTTACCCTTTCCTAAGCGCACAGTATGAGATTCTCCCATTAAACTATAATAATGCCCTTGGCTGTCTTATTTGATTTGGGAGATAACGAGTTTCCATCAAAAATTTGCTTATAAATCTTTTTTAGAATATATAACATGTAGCAAATAGCACCAACTGACATTTGAATTGTGTTTCATATCTAATCTTATTTGATCCTTGGTCCTCACAGCACTATTACTACACACACTGGTGCTCAGAAAATAGAACCAGAGAATCCAAAATGTTTGCCTAATGTTTAAATGCCCACCCAGCCAGTGAATTCAGTCTATATATTCTTTATTATGTCACAACTGATACAACATTATTAATCCAAACTAACTGTGTTATTTTACTAATTTCAAAATCAGAAGTCAAGTTCATACTGTATTTCCAAAGTCGTGAGATGATCATTAGTAAATCTGAGAGATAAGTAGGGTCAGAAAATGTTAGTCTTCAATTCCAGGCTAATTTTTTTTTTTTTTTATGTTTTATCATTAAGTAAAGGGAAATACTACAAAACAAAAACAAAAACAAAAACAAAAGAAAGGAAAGGGAAATAATTGTACACTTACAGTGAGGAAATACAAAATGCAATCAGTATTTTAAGAAACAAGGTTTTTAACAATATATAGATAATTTATAGTGTGTATGACAATTGGCTTCAAACAGTGATAATGTGAATAGAAAGGAAGTTAGTGGTTAGATATCATGGAAGGAAGTGAAGGGCAGGATGAATGACGGCATTTCTGGAGTAAATATTTAGAGGAAATAATGATTGATCGGGGAAGGGAAAGACTTCCAGAATAGGTGAAAAAAACTCTGAAAAACCACCTTTCAATAAAAGCAACAACACTGACAAAATTTATCAAAACCAAAAATTTCAGAATTCTTGAAATCAAAAGAGCCCAACAATATAGAGAATACTAATTCAAGAAAAATAGCTGTCTGGGCAACAATTTCATAGCATTTTAATTTGACTTCATCTTACCCCACCCCCACCCCCCTTCTCAGCTCCACTGTAGACTTAAATACCTAGAAACCAGCAACTGGAGTAGCTGTGAAAACCTGGAGCCAAGGAGCCACCGGAAGAGGCAAAAGGATCCACAGTTCTCATAAAAGCTAGGTTCCCAGAGAATTGTCACTACATGAGTTCCCTGGTAGCCTGCTATAAAGCTTCTTTCTCAGGGCTCCTTTTTTTTTTTTTTTAAAGATTTTATTTATTTATTTGAGAGAGAATGAGAGACAGAGAGCACGAGAGGGAAGAGGGTCAGAAGGAGAAGCAGACCCCCCGCTGAGCAGGGAGCCTAATGTGGGACTCTATCCCGGGACTCCAGGATCATGACCTGAGCTGAAGGCAGTCTCTTAACCAACTGAGCCACCCAGGCGCCCCGTCAGGGCTTCTTTTATCTGACTCAGACCTTGTCACTATTTGAAGAGCACATCACCAGAGTGCTTGATGAATACAATCAGGAGAAATTGTTTCATACTGCAGCTACCTCAACTGCCATTACTGGTTGCCTACATGACCAAAAGCTGAAAAGGAAAAATTGGGGAATAAGTCGTCCATGAGGCTCCCCAAGTTTCTGGGAATCTATAATTCCAAAAGCATGTTCAGAACTGTTTGCATACCCAGGAATGGCCCAAGACAACCCTAATCTTTCTTTCTGGCTGACACTGAGGCTCTCTGTGCAGGAAGCAAGTGAAGACTGAGGCAAAGCTGTAAACTGCCTATTGGGATGTGGAAAGTATGTCCCCAAACACACAGAGCCCCTCAACAAAAACTAGGAGACATACACGTTCAAGGCATTTTTTAAATCTCATTTTTAGCCAATCACTAAGTCAATCAAGCATACACTCCAATGACTACACACAAAAAAGAACACACACTTTGCAAAAATTCTATCAGGAAGGTCACTAGAAAACAAACAGTAACAACAACAGACTGTAAGAAGGCCAGTGTATGTGTTTAAAATCTGCAGCGTGGGCCAGCAGGCTCAAGACCAGGAGAGCTAGGGTGCCTGGGTGGCACAGTCAGTTGGGTGTCTGACTCTTGGTTTCCGCTCCAGTCATGATCTCAGTGTTGTGGGATCAAGCCCCATGTAACTGAGCCTTCAAAAGGCAATCCCACAATTCTAACAAGCCAGCTGCTTCAGGATGGTGGGGAACATGGTAAGATCAGCGAATTCAAGAGCATGAGCCCATTTCTATACTTCATTTTCTGTGAAGGTAGTTGTTTGATCAGAAGCAATGCATGTAGAATACCATGACAGTGGATAAGACATTCTATAAGTCTATGAATGGCAGTCTGGGCAGAAACACTGCATGTAGAGAAGTCAATTCTGTACCTAGAGTGTTAATTCCAGTAAGAATAAAACACTACCACTTCAGTGATAAAAGTGGTTCAATGTAATCACCAGATAGCTGGCTGATCACCCTGGGAAATGGTCCTACACGGGGGACTCAGTGTTGGTCTCTACCTCTGGCAGGTTGAGCACTCAGCAGTAGCTATAGCTAGGTCAACCTTGGTGAATATAAACCCATGTGTAACTTACATCCCTGCCACGGTAGCCACCTTGTTCATAAGCCCACTGAGTAATGACAGGGGTGGCTGCAGAAAGAGAGCCTGACTAGTCTTCACAGAAGTCAGCCTATGCACCTAATTATTAAAATATTCCTCTACTGAGGTCACCCTTTGGCATTGACATGGGACATAAATAACTTCATGATTTTGCCTATTCAGAGTGGTCTATCCATGTTCCTCTTCCCCAGACTTTCTTATCACAAATGTTTCCATTGTATTTCTTCTAAGTTCCTGATCATCCAGCCAAACCATTGGCCACAGCCCATGCATCAGTATATAATTGCACATCTGGGCATTTCATCTTCAGAGAAAAATAAACAACCAAGTGCACTACTAAAAGTTCTGCCCACTGGAATGGTTTCTCCTCACCACTGTCCTTCAGGGATGTTCCAGAATGGGGCTACAGAGCTACAGCTCTGTCAAAATCTCTGCAAATTAAATTATAACATAGTCTGGAGAGTTTATATACTCTGGAAGTAGGACAGTGAAAGGATACTACTGGTCTTGCAAGCTGATAGCTAAATGCTCCTGGTGGTCTTTATTAATAGGGATTAGGGGAGGGGGGAAAGCACCTACCAAATCAATAGTTATATATCAGGTATCAGGGGAAGTGTTAATGTGCTCAAGCAATGAAACCACATCTGGTACAGCAGCTGCAACTGAAGTCACCACATGATTAATCTCACGATAATCTGTTATTCTCCAAGCCCATCTGTCTTCTGCACAGGACAAATAGGCAAGTAAAACAGAGATGTGGTAGGAATCACCACATCCTTCAAATGGTGGCACTAATCTCTGTAATCCCTCCATGAATATGGCATTGCTTTTGGTTTATTACTTTTCTAGACAGAGGCAGTTCTATTGGATTCCACTTGGCCTTCCCTGCCATATTACCTTTATTCCATAGGTCAGTGAACCAATCTGGAGATTCTGCCAAATATCTCTACCCTAATTATGCATTTCAGAACCGGGGATATCAAGGACCCATGGGCCCACTAAGAGATGGATCTAAACTAACACTGCATTGACCACCTGACCTCTATAAGCCCCTCTTCTGTGTGAACAACAGTGATGTTTATGTCTCCTGGAATTAGTGTCAGTTCAGAGCCAGTATCCAGTAGCCCTCAAAAGGTTTGATAGATTATTTCCTTTCTCCCAATACACAGTTAACCTGGTCTTAAATTCCTTTGGGGAAGGCTGGGAGAAGGACCAAAAGTAAACTTTTGGCAGTGTACGCAAGGTCCTTTCTCAAGGACACCCGGCATCCCTTCACTCAAGGGGTTCTGGGTATACAAACTGGGTATACAAACTGGGTATACTATCTAAACTGTCTAGGAATTGATTGATGGGGTCATTACTATCTGTTTTTATGATTCAGATTAGAGTTCTGTTCACTCAATCTAGAACTGTTGGCTTATATAAATCAGGTGAGAGTTTAGTAGGCTTTCTATTTCATTTCTAGCAACACCATGATCAACTAACCAATCCCGTAGTTCTACATGAGTCAGACTATTCTGATTGCTGCTTTGACTCTGCTGTCCATTACTGTAACAATGCACTGAGTACCACCACTTGGCCCCTATCACCCCAGGATCCAACTACTCCCATTGCATTTAGGTTTCCCAGTTCAGCGAGCACAGTTCCCACTGTAAGGTCTATCCTCCAGAAAAGAGCAATCATAGAACTCTTCAAGGATACTGAGGCTTCCTTTACAAATTTTTCTCACAGTCATGGTGAAAGGTATGTCTTCTGGACCCTGTCAGTTGGGTCAGTAGTCTTAAATGACAAATCCACTCTAATACTCTAATATCCCTAAGCCTTTGAATCACTTCTTCTACAATGAACCACAGCAGATCTGGCATTTCTAGCTCATTCATTCTGGGCTATCTTTCAGCCCTTGTTTAAGCCAAGCAAACTGTTCCAGCCCTTTGTAATTCTCTAATCTACACCATTAAATTTAGAATTAGAATCTCCGCTTACCGGGCCCATATCAATAAATTTGACCTGATCTAACTTTATGTTCCTTCCATTATTATGCCACATACTTAATATCCATTCCCACACATATCCCCCAGAATTCTGTCCATATAAATTAGAAAACTCAAGTAGTTATTTTGGAGTGTAGGTCACCCTTCTCATAAATCAGTCATACTTTGTACTTCTCCTTTTGGGGACCTGCTGGTTATTGAATTTAGTTATAGATCTAAATGCAAAGAAGGTGGTGGGGTTGGTTCCTGAGGAGAATTAGCACTGTCTTACATGGCAGGTGCCTCAGGGGAGGCCATTATAGTTTCCTCAGGGAATGTAGAATTAACCTCCTCACGAAGGGGTGGAGAGGCTGCTTCTACTGGCAGAGATTCCTCAGAATTTAGGGGCTCAATGTCCTCAGCTTCATTCAAAGTCTTTCTATACATGCTGATTCTGCATCTCAGGATCCCATTCCTTCCCAATCAATGCTCTCAATTAAACAGTAGACATCCTGTGAGGTGAGAATTCAATGTGCATTGTAGATAGCCACTTATAAGATAAGATTCTGGGCTTGGTTTTCAGCAATCTTAGCCCTGTGGCTAGAGGAGAATCTTTCAGTGCAGACACAGAAACTTTACAGTCATTTATGCAGCACTTGAGCTGGGAATTTTAATACCTGAGCTCATTCTTTTGTTTTCCCACTTTGTGTGGTGATATTGGTAGCATCCACCCAAGTCCATTAAAATGGCTAGTTTGACAAAAATGTTTGAAAGTACCATATACAGCTTTGCACAGTGGCAGTATCGTAGCCAATGAGGTTTATCCGAGGAGCGATTATTGCTAATTGAAAGTATCATATACATGGTCACTCATATCCTTGCTTCTTATAAATGTTTGATTAAAAATATTCAATGGTGATATTTTGTGTATCTCTATTACCTATCACTCTTTACTACTGGGAAGAGAGACATTACTCTCAGTACCAAAATCTGTATTACTTAGGGTTATCCAGAGAAACAGAACAGAATGTGTGTGTGTGTGTGTGTGTATCTCACATATATATATATATATATGCAAACAGATTTATTATAAGAAATGACTCGTTGTGGGGGCAAGGAAGTCTAAAATCTACAGTGTGGCTGGCAGTCTCCAGACTCAGGAGAACTCATGGTACAGGTGAAGTCTGAAGGCAGTCTGTTGGAGAAGTTTTCTCTTGCTTCAGGAGACCGATCTTTTTCTTCTCTTCAGGATGTCAACTGATTGGATGAAGCCCATTATGAAGGGCAATATGCTTTACTCAAATTTCACCAATTTAAAGGTTATTCTCATCCAAAAACATCTTCCAAATTGACACACAAAGTTAACCATCAGAGATGGCACAGTCAAATTACTGGGAGAAAAAAGGTCAACCAACAGTCTTATATAAAGCAAAACTATCTTTCAAAAATGAAGACAGAACAAAGATATTTGCAGGTAAACGAAACTGAGGGAATCTATTGTTTGCAAGCTTGCCCTACAACAAACACCAAAAGGAGTCCTTCAAACTAACTATAAGGAAATTACACAGTAACTCAAATCCACACAAATATAGACCATCAATGAAAATAACTACATAGGTAAATATAAAAGACAATATAAATGCATTCTTATAACTCTTATTTGTTTTAAAAGAAAACTGCATAAAGTAATAATTATAAAATAGCATCCATGGGCTTATGATCTATAAAGATATAATTTGTATGATAACAGCACAAAGGAGGGGGGAGGGAATGGAGCTATATTAGAGCAAAGTTTTTATATACTATTAAAATTAAGTTGGTATTTATCTAAACTAGATGGTTTTAAATTAGGATATTAATTTTTTTTAAAGATTTTATTTATTTATTTGACAGAGAAAGACACAGCGAGAGAAGGAACACAAGCAGGGGGAGTGAGAGAGGGAGAGGCGGGCTTCCCGCTGAGCAGGGAGCCGATGCGTGGCTCAATCCCAGGACCCTGGGATCATGACCTGAGCCGAAGGCAAACGCTTAATGACTGAGCCACCCAGGTGCCCCAGGATATTAATTTTAACACCCAGGGCAATCACTAAGATAATAACTCCAAAATAGTTAACTAAACAACAGAAATAAAAGTACAGAAGAAAATACTTATTTAACACAAAAGAAGGCAGAATTAGGGGAATAGAGAAACCAAAAAATATATAAACTTTATACAAAACAAAATCAAAATGGCAGAGGTAAATCCTATCATATCATTAATTATACCAAATATAAGTAAATAGTTAAATCACATACTGGTAGACATTTTACATCACTAATATCCCCAACAATCATTAGAACTACTTATAAGTCATCAGCTATTTTTAGCTCCATTGCACAAAAATTTAAATTGATTCAGGATCTTTTCCAAAGTTACACAGACATCCCTAGGTTATAGTTTGATCATTTTTAATCCAGGAGTGAGTGTATCTACAGTAAGATTTTGATTCCAGCTTTCTATCATGACGAACTAAACACTACAATTCACAATATTACTTGACTTATTAGGTAGGAGGTCTATTTGCTTAAACTACTGTTTCTTTTTAATTGGGGATAGTCACATTCAGGGAACAGAAAAATCAAAGTCTATTTGTGTTAACAAACAGAAAGTACACCAAAAAATGCTACTAGTAATAGATTCCCATTCTACTGATTAAATTGTTTTTTTATTTTGATGTTGACAATGGTATGACAACACTATGCTAATGTTACCATTTAACCCCATTAAAAATGAGAATTGATAGGTGGTGGTATGGAGTAGACATAGAAGATAACAGAAAATAAAAAGGAGGAAATTTGTGTTTCAGATGATTCTTGTTAAACCCATCCTACTATTTAATCTAAATGCCATTCAGCAGCTCCACATCTCTTTCTGTCAAAGGTACCTCTGGGTAGTGTTGACACCTAGTGTCAAATGGCAGTATATTAGAGAGTAAAGTGGATATTGTTGATACATTGCTCAAATTGCAGGCCAAGACAGTTCCAAGCAAATTAGAACACATGGTTCCCCCTACTTACCTATGGGCCACCTACATTTTTCCCTTCCACTGAGAGTCATAACTCACCTCTCAAGGCAGAAGACTTACACTGAGCACTACTACACACTATGCATAAATATATCAATTCAAAATGGATCATCACCTATACTGAAAGTTCTAGAAGAACACACAGGAAATTATCATGTCCCTGGAATAGCAAAGATTTCAAATTGGTTCATTTAGTCTCCCAAACTCTATAGAAGTCTAAGGCACAGAACATCCTTTCTCTTTTCCTTCCAGCAAAGTAATTTTTCTTACTCTTCAGTCTGAACAACAAAAATGATCCATCCGAGTGATTTTTCTCAGGATAAAAATCTGCTTTAATGCAACTTTTAATTTTTGGCTAGAGTAGAAGTTTTAAAAACCCTGCCTTACCTGATATTAAATGTCCCTAAAATGACCATGTTTGTGTGTCAACACTCCTCACTGCAAAGCTGGTGTTTTCCTGGCAGTGATGACTACTGAAGGCTGCAGCTACCAACATCTCTGTTAAGATCCTGCATTTTCCCTCCATTGTCCACATCCTCCAGGCACCATAAACCACATGCGTGTTCCTCTGTGGAAACTGAGCACTGTCCTCTAACTCTGAGGGTAATAGCTACCTGCCTCCCTTAATTTACCCCAGATTATCAAAGCCTTGTTCTGGAAAGCATCTTTAAAACATTCCACTGTGCTGTATTTACAATCTCCCTGTATTTAGCGTGTGTGTGTGTGTGTGTGTGTGTGTGTGTACACATGGATACACAAAATACACAGTAAGCAAAATATCTTGTACTCATTCCCTTGGGCAAAATAAATTTCTTTTAACATAACCTGTGTATTACTTTGATAAAACTGACAATAAAAATAAATAAAAATAACTCACTTTTCACTTATTGTCACAGTGAGGTAATAAAATTGTGAGGTTGTAAATGACATATTGGAGGATGAGGAGAACAGGGAGGACAAGGAGGATTCCAATGTTAAGAGAGAGTAAGCAGAATCCTATAGACTCAAGAAAGATCTATGTCAAGGTATAGTCATGTAACAGACTGTTTGAAACAGTGTAATGGAAACAAGCTAGATCTATTTGTACTGCTAAGGAATGATCTGCAAGACACTGTTAAGTAAGACAAGGAGAGGTACTTACAAGTATGCATAATATACTGTGTGTTTTTAAAATAATTTATATACATATATACATATTTATCTGTATATTTCTGTAAAGATATACAAGAATTGTACCTGTTGTAAACTCTAGAGGGAATGGTTTTAATGTGTTATGAAGGCAATTTTTGCTCTTTTTTGTATTTTTTCATATTCTTATCATGTACAGGCATTGTTTTATAATTGTTTTTGCTTCTTATAAAAGGAGCTATTGCACAACTACAAAATAATATATTTTCCCAAAATAGGAAAAAAATAAATTAAACCTTACTTTTATTCCCATCTGTATCCTATGCTTATTTTAAGTAGCAAATCACTTGGTTAGAGATTAGCCTCCCCACATTCCGTGGCAGTTAAGAGTAAAATTTGAATTGAATATTTAATGACTATGATACCATCATTGTTTGAAATGAAGGCTAGTTGCAGCAGCTCATGTGATGCACCACAAAGATTTCAGGACCAGATGAAATATAAGTATGGAGACAGAACTGGAGTATACATACCCTGCCCTTGATATAGTCAACGTTTTTTTAAACACTGTGTTGGCCAAACCGTATAAACAGATACACTCACCTTCTGGATTTAAAATCCCAATCTAGTTACTTCTTGGTTATATTTTCAGAATAGATGGTTTAAATTCAGAAAAAGTAAATATGAAAGTCGAAGAAAGGAGAAGTAAAAGATAATCGGGAATTTTCTAATACAATTTCTATTGATGGAGTTAGAAACAAAAGGACTTTAATTTGCCAGCTCATGAAAAATGTGGCCAAGTCTGAGGCAGTGAAAATCTGCACTCCAGAAGTAGCTACAGCTACAGAAAAAGAAAAATGGGACAGGAAAACTTTCATTATTTTGCATACTTTGAATGATGTAAAATTTACCCTTAATATTTTATTGAGCACTAAACCTATACATCCATGCATAATTCAAAATATTTGCCAAATATTTTTTAAATATTTAATTAATTAATTTATTTATTTATTTATTTATTTATTTAATTTGAGAGAGAGAGAGCAGGAGGGGATGGGCAGAGGGAAAGGGAGAGAATCTCAAGTAGACTCCAAGTTGAGTGTGGAGCCCAATGCAGGGCTCTAACTCATGACCCTGAGATCATGACCTGAGCAGAAACCAAGAGTGGGGTGCTTCACCAACTGAGCCATCCAGTCACCCCTACATATTTTATTTAATCACAACATAAACCTCAGAAGTGCTGTATATTTTTAGTGGAGTCAATATGATACTAGAGCAATGTCTTCCTAGGAAGTGAATCAGGTTGTAATCCTGCCGGCCAATCTAGAATCTTCAAAGTGGTATGAATGAAATCTTGCCATTGGCAACAACATGGATGGAGCTAGAGAGTATAATGCTAAGCTAAATAAGTCAGAGAAAGACAAATACCATATGATTTCACTCATATGTGCAATTTAAGAAACAAAACAAACATACAAAGGAAAAAAAAGAAAAGACAATCAAGAAACACACTCTTCACTCCAGAGAACAGAGAGAGGGTTACCAGAGGGGAGAAGCATGGGGAGGGAATGGGTGAAACAGGTAAAGGGATTAAGAGTACACTTATCATGATGAGCACTGAGTACAATGCATAGAATTGCTGAATCACTAAAATGTACACATGAAACTAATATAACACTGTACATTACTATACTGGAATTAAAATTAAAAACTTAATAAAAAAAAATCTTCACAATGGTTACTAACTACCATGACCAAATTAGCCATTCAGTGATCAGTGCCAGTCATTGTAACAGCTGAGATGAAGAGCTAAGATGTTCCATGTCCATTCACTTCATGTATATAAATGTGCCTTTTGACAGGAAAGATGATTCAATAAGATAAACTGTGGGAAAGAACCTCTGGAGAAGAAAAAAACTATCTACCATGGAAACCTTAATAAATATGCCAACAAATATTTATTCTACACTTTTCAGTTTTGTTCCACATGATGCCTGATTATTTTGATCTCAAACACCACATACTTTTTTTTTTTTAGCAGAATACACTTTGAACACAGAGAGATCAAAGTAGACTAGCATAACCCACTTCCTCTGAAATGGATATTAAGAATTCGCTACATGCTTCATTATATTCACTTAAGTTAATCATTATGATATAATCACAGACATTGCCATTTAATCCATTCTTTTAAAAGAGCAAGCTCTTATTAGTACATTACTCCTGCTCTTCATGAATGAGCCTCTGCAGAGCTGTTAAATCACCATTTATGAGTTACTGACATTGTTATTAAGGGGAAGATAAAAAATATTGTTATATGTATTTTGCCCTGTAAATTGTCCATGATCAGTACCAAATGATGGCCTTTAATTATTTCATTATTATGCTACATAGTACAATGAGGTGTGTGGTAGACTGATTTAATAATTTTGATTTGAGTTTACCAGGTGAACAGGGAGTGGATTAATTAACATGATTCTATTCAAACAGATTTGATCTTATAGAACAAAAATGCATTTCATCATTTCTATGAGCCGTTTCTTTTATGCTTTATGAATTGTTTAAATGATACTCCATAGGGAAACCATCGTGTAAAGTATAAAATATACCAAAAAACCCCACCTTTTATGAGTAAAAAAAAATTTCCTAAAATATTTTACGGGGGAAAATGATTAAATAAAATGTGTAATAAACTGACAGTTATTTACAAATAAACAGTTATTTACAAATAATACAAAGTTATTTACAAACTGACAGTTATATTACAAATAATAGAAAAGATTCACTTTTTTCCCTCCATTTCTCTGTAGTTATATTATCTTGGCACATACCTGCACCATTGATTTTATCCCCTTTTCTATTGAATTATGGCTTCAAGGTTCAGTGCACTGATAGGAAAAGACACAGATATGTTCTGCTTTCAGATATATGGGGAAGTAGAATTTGTCTCACTTGGTAAACAATAAAAAGTGAGATTCTTTTTCATAATAATTGGTACATATTTAACATATAATTATATATTACATATGAGCTCATACGTATTTTCTTTGTATTGTACAAGTAAATAGAGGTTCAATATTTTACATTATTCTAATTTACTTTGAAATATCATTTTTATCCATATTTTATATACATAATAACTGATCACAATAAAACTAAATTTTATTTGAAAATTTTATTTGAAATGTAAAATGTAGAGATGTTAGTCCAAAATAATGGATCTTCTGAAAAATCTAACTAATCCCTTTGAGACAGCATCTCAATACCATTTTACTCTTAGTAAGTGTTTTCTTGGTCCATTAGGTCGAATCCAATTTTCATGGTCCTGTGTTACAGAGAATTCTGTTCCCTCCACCTTCAAGGTTGTCTGGTTTTTATTTGATCTTAGTTAGGGTTTAGTACAGCTATCTCTGGATAAAAATGGGCAACACTTTATGATCAATGCAGCAATTGATAAGAAGACAAATTTTACTACAAGTGTATAAACGTGTAAATCAGTAGAAATCTGGAAATTTGATTCAAAAATCAGTAAACTATGCTATATAAAAGTACATTTTTCGGGCGCCTGGGTGGCTCAGTTGGTTAAGCGACTGCCTTCGGCTCGGGTCATGATCCTGGAGTCCCGGATCGAGTCCCGCATCGGGCTTCCTGCTTGGCAGGGCGTCTGCTTCTCCCTCTGACCCTCCCCCCTCTCATGCTCTCTCTATCTCATTCTCTCTCTCAAATAAATAAATAAAATCTTTAAAAAAAAAAATTCTTAAAAGTACATTTTTCTTAAGGACTCTTTTGTGACATTTCATCAGAACTGGAGGTCAGATTTTTTTTGTTGAGCAACTCTTTTTCTAAATGTTATTGATTTCTTGGAGGAGGTTAAGGAATTTTTTATGCTATCCTTCCCAAAGTCATTTATTTAGTTAGATTTGCTTTGATTTTATACAGGTATATTTGAATAAGAATCCTAGGGTTCTTTGTGAAATTATCTTTAATATCTTTACTTTATGTGAACCCTTTATGGAGCTGGCTTTGTAAATAATTAAGGCAAAAATTTTCATACTGCAAGGAAAAAAAAAACATATTTTGAATTTCTAGATTCTGGGAACCAAGAACTTGCCCATCTATTTTATATCTATGCGCATTGTGTGTGTGTGTGAGAGTGTGATAAGAACACTTAAAATGAGATCTAACCTCCTGACATATTTTAAGTGCACAATGTAGCATTGTTAACTATAAGCAAAATGTTGTACAACAGATCTCTAGGACTTAATGATTTTCTATAACTGAAACTATATATCCATTGAGCAGCAACTCCCCAAGCTCTGGCAACCACCACTTTACTCCCTGTGTCTATAAGTTTATCATTTTAGATGCCTCCTTTAACCATGCAGAATTTGTCCTTCAGAGATCAGCTTATTTCAATTAGCATAATAATGTCCTCCAAGTTTACCCATGTTGTCGTATGTGGTAGGATTCCCCTTTTTTAAGGCTGGATAATATTCCATTGTATGTATATACCACATTTTCTTTATCTATTCATCTATCAGTGGGCATCTAGTTTGCTTCCATACCTTGGCTATTGTAAATAATGCTGTAATGACCATGGGAATACAGATGTCTCTTCAAGATCCTGATTTCAATTATTTTGGATATATATGGATGAATAATGACTTGTACGGTCATTGTGTCTTCAAGAAATTTAATATATTTGAAGAGATAAATACATATACATGGAAATGAATCAGATAATTTATGATTAAGATCTAGACCACAGAAGATAAATTCAGTTCACAGAAAGAAATAGTTAGGGGGTTGATTATCTGGGAGTATATTTAAATATATGTCAGAAAGAATTTTGGAAAAGGCAAAGATATCCAAAATAACCAATTTTGCAAAATAAATAACAGATTCTCTACAAAGAAATCATGTCTTACAAATTTATTATGATTACTATCCTGAGATGTAGTAAAAATAATATAAGTCATTCAAAGAAAAAAATCAGGATATGTCACTTAATAGCATTTTATCTAAAAGTATTAAGAAAAATTAAAACACAATTCCCAGTGGCTGTTTTTTCATTGAAGATTCATTCAACAAGTATTTATTTAATGCTATTTAATTCTAGGCTCTAGGAGTTAAATATTTTTCCTATTCCGTTTTTCCCCTCTACTAATGGAGTAGTCAACCTCCACCATGCCCTCAATGATCCCAGCCTCCTGGAATTCATTTCCCTCCTGGAATTCATTTCATTCATGTGTAATTCCCCAATACACTGTCCCAGCAGTGCTCTCTCTGCAGGATGAATAGGATACTGCAGAAGGGATGATAGGCTACTCCAATAAATAGGTTATAAAACATTGTGGCTTCTGTCTTGAACCCATTCTCTCTTTTGCATCATATGCTCTGTTGGAAGACATAACATGAGCAGTCATATGCAGAGGCCCATGTGGCAAGGAACTGAAGCCTCTTCCCAGCAGCCATGGAAGTGAGGTCGGAGGTGGACCCTCCAGACCTCGTCAAGCCTTTGGCTGAAGGCTGAGGCAACAGCTGATGCCCTAATCATAGCCACGTGCTAGACTGAGCTAGAATCAACCAGCAAAGCAGTTTCCAAAACACTGGACACACAGAAACTTTAAAATAATAAACATTTGTTGTTTTGATCTGCTAAGTTTGGGGTAATTTTTTATGCAGCAATAAATAAGCAATATTTGGGTATCTGGAAGTGTCATGCTGTCGTAACAAAAACCACAATTATAACACTGCGTGGACTGACAATACAGCTTTGCAGAGAGTGTTACGACGACAGATGGAAGTGTCTTGAAGAAGCTGTTACTTGGACATTCCTGGTCTTTGATAAGGCTGTGGGTGATGGTTTCAAGTAAAGGGAGGTAATACTATTGTTAACTGGAAGAAAGAGGAGCTTTGTTATGCAACAGAATAAAGTTTAGCAACACTGCTTTCTGAAACTGTGTTAAGTAGAAAATGTGTCTAATGAACTGGATGATCTAACTGCTAAAACTCCAAACCAATGTGTTTAATGTGCCACCTGGTTTCTTTTCACTATTTGTAGCAAAATGAGAGAGAATAGATAAACTAAAGGAACAGCTAATTAAAAAAAAAAAAAAAAAGGAGCCATGACTTGATAGTTTTAAAAAAAATTCTCAGCTTCTCCAGGCAGCAAATGATGCTATCGCTAAAAAATGGCTTCCAAGCAAAGATCACATCCAGGACAATGTGATGAAAATATGATCCAGTGACGATGTCCCAGTGTGACTCTAAAATCTTGTGTTACAGTGAGTTGTTGCTAATGCAAGAATTGACAGGATCCAGAAAATGGGATGAGTATAGGATCAAACTGGGAAGAGGTCAAATACATGGAAAATGGCGCAGAAGAGGAACAGAAAATAGCAGCCAGAGGAACCAAGAAAACTTGGGGGAAAGTACCAGTTCAAATGTGAGACTTGAAACTAATAAGGAATTCCAGGCTTAGTTCATCAACTCAGAGCAAACACTCACATCTCTGAAAGCCAACAAGAGTTCTTCAGAATGCTGGATGAAAAAACTAAAAACGGTTGAGGTTACTGTTTGGAAGAGGCTATCACACAGTACCGATTTGACCCCTCAACCCAGGGGCTCTCACTGTGTAAACTGGTTACACCGCAGTTGAAATCTTTGCAAAGGTTGGTTGTCTTCAATGAACAGCACTATAGCAAAACAAGATTGTTCTATACCATATGCCCTATTGTTAACAGTGTTTCTTAATGAATTTGCAAAGGAATATTGCTAAAACAAACAAACAAAAAACTGTTAATGAACTTTCTTTTTTGCTTCTAGTTAAAACCTGTTGCAGCTTTACACTTCTCTTGTGTCTAGGTATGCAGCAAAATTCTGTAATTTCACCTTAAAGATACTATTGGTTTTACAGATGCTCTCCAATCTATTTTCTTTAAGATGAGGTAGTGGTGAACTCAGATACCAAACTTTGGTCGTAGAACTGTTCTACTTCTAAAACAAGCATCTCCTTCCCTCTCTCTTCTGTCCCTGTCTCTCCCCAGTGGTCCAGAGCCTTGCTTCTCACTAGCAATGTTATACATTGGAGATGGGATGGTGCTATGGCAAGCCTTGTGTCTCTGCTAAAAAGAAGTAGAGAAGCTATGACATGACTCCTAGAGTGACGTAGAAACAAGCGGCAGGTTGTTTCATCTACTAGGTATGTTAATCAAGGATTAAACTGGCAATACTGGCTTTGCTCAGAGGCAGAAAGAAGTGTGATCACAAATCATTTTGAATCCTTCTTTCCCACTTTTTTTTCCTAAGGAAAAAAAAAAACATTTTACTATTTTTATATAAAATAAAATAAAATAAAATAAAATAAAACAAAATCTTCTGTTAAATCTCACAGTGGTCTAAAGTTCTATTCAGTCAGATAAAAGATCCCCTAACCAGATTAAGGGTGTACTTCACAGATCCCAAGTAACAGCAATAAAGCTCATAAGCAGTTTAAAGGCATTGACCCCAAACCATCTCAGAAGAAACTCAAGGTAAAAAGGAATGATCTTAAAGAATTTTGCTCTAGTGCAAATGATTCTCAAGGAGGAGAAATTTTGTCCCACCTCCATTCGCATAAGGGAACTTTGGCAATGTCAAGAAACTGTTTGGCTTATCATAACTTGGAGAAGCTCTACTGATACCTAGTGGGTGAGGCCAATATGCTGCCAAACACCTTGTAATATACCGGACTGTCCCCACAAATACAACAAAGAAATATCAAGCCCCAAACCAACATACCAATAGTATTGACATTGAAAATCCTTGTCTAATGGAATTAGTTGTAAAAAGATTCACAGAAGCCCAGCATACTAACATATAGATGTAGATATATTCACAGAAACATCAGCTTAGGTGTTGAAATGGAGAGAAACAATACAAAATAAAAACCAGACTTGAACTCTCCAAATTCTATCAGCAGGAAGCTGCTAAGAATATTCTTCAGCTGCAAACACATGCTGCGTATCATAAAAAAAGGAAGGCTGAATCAGAGTGGAACCAAGAGCTCAGAAAGAAGGCAGAGTCTTAGATCATGGAGAATTAATTATTCACAGGGCTTAGGATCTAATCAAGGACATTCCAACATTTACTCAACTGAATTTCAAAATTGTGATGAACCGGTGACCCCTTTATGCACCCCATTTTCCCCTTTTATGAACAAAAATCTGTATATTAGTTGTCCTGTTTCTGTCCTTCTACTGCATGTTGAATGTGCAGGGGTTAGATTACTTGTCTCAACAGTTTATTAAGTAAGGAGAGAATATTCATGGAGCTGAACTTGGGGAATTGTATTCAAGAAGCCTCATCTCTACCTGGTCTTAATTTAGATGGCAAGGTTCTGGATTTTGAGTTGCTGCTATAATGGAGGACTTGGAGGTTTTTGGAGACCTTGGGAGAGAATGAGTTTATTTTACATATAGGAGTGAGCATTAATAATTAAGGAACAGAGGATGAACTGTGGCAGCCAACCATCAAGATGACCCCCAGTGTTTTCCATGTCCATTATCTATGCCCTTGTGTAAAATTACCTCCCACATAATATCAGGGTTTATTTATATATTATTTATCTATTGCTATATAAAATGTTACCCCAAAGCTAAACAAGATATATTTTTATCCTCGAGTTTCTGTAGGTCAAGAACCTGGGCACAGCTTAGATGGGCCCTTTGCTTCAGAATCTGTCACAAATCTAATATACATGCTGGTCAGGGCTGTGGTCTCATTTAAAGGCTCGACCCTGGAAAAAAGACAATTTCAAGCTCATTCGTAAGATGATTGGCATGATTCACTTTCTCAAAGGTTGTTGAATCGAGGCTATCAGTTCTTTTCTGATCCTCCTCTCATTTCCTTGTCAGTAGGCCTCAAATGCTTGTGACAAAGGCTGTTGATAGGCTTATAGGCTATACTAAGCTGCTCAAGGAGTTATGAGGATTAAATCTGTAAATGTAGGTGAAGTGCTAAGATAAGTAACTTAACACTTAGCAAAATCTGGGTGCCAGCCATTATTACAATTACTCAGAAAAGGAAGAGAAAAACTTTAATGCAATGCATTTATTTTTAAAAATTCACATGTTAACTGCCAGAATTCCAAAGATTATGCCCATAAATGCATGGGTTATTATAAATGTGTAGTGAAAAAAGAATAATCTCGGTATTATTCCTTCCTATTCATTTTCTTTCAAACTGGTAATTAATTTAAGAAATTAAAACAGCAATACACTATCTAGGTAATATTCTTGTTTCTAGTTCACTAAAATAAGAGAAAAATTTAACTATATTTATAATATATTCATATAAAGTTTTTATTGGTAAGTCACAGAGCAAACATCTGTTATAGCTTGACAAAAGAAATCTCCTGGGGAAAAGAAAAATATATGTATAATAAAGTACAATTATAATTGATTAAGTAGACAGTCAAGCTCATATATTATCATAAGCAAGAGAACTATTTCCAGGATATATTATGGAATTATACTAACAACTGTGATTTCCTGCTAAAATGATACACAACAAATTAGGATTTTATGTTGAACCATAAAGTTTTTATATGACTAAGTTACTCATACAATGTACAGACTATCTCTGTTTTAATGACTCACACAAAATTCAGAAGTCATTTATTTACTTTTACTCATCATAGCCTGTTATGTAATTACTAATAACATAATGTCCAAATATTATGCTATATACACAAAAGGATTATCCTCAAATTCAATTACAAGCCTAGTAACTTAAACACAACTGCTCGCATCTTGTTTTTTAAACTTTGTGCTAGCATATATTCATCATTGTATGAAAAGACATTGCATGTTGATAAGCTTTTATTTCCTGAGATAAAAGGAGGGAAAAAATGACCTTTTGATTGCTCCAGCCTTTATTTTGTTAGTTTTTAGCAAGGGTGGAAAAAGTCTAAGAAAAAGAGAACAAATGCAGGAAGAAATCCATTGTCAAGACTCAGTCTTTGGGTTTGTCTTTTCTGATTTCCTGGTGCATTCTAAAGGCAAGTGGGTAGTTTTTATAAATTACAGGATTTAGAATAAATCAATTTACAATATATTCCTATGATAGTGTCCTCCCCTACTAGGTTTCCAGGATGCCCATTGGTCAAAATCTATTGAACCTCAAACTTACTTCCACTATTACCAGAGTCTCAAAGTTTTCTTCTGATTGGTACTTAGCTATCCAAAGTCCTACATATATTGTTGCTATATCTTGCTCTAAATTCAATTATTTATTCATTCTTTTAATATAGTGAGAATTATTTCGAAGCAGTAATTATGCTATGCTGTCCAGAGTTCCAAACATGCATCAGACAAAAACTTTCCAAATCAAGGCTTCACATATAAGTCAGGGTCCTCATCTGGATAGCATTCAAGTCTCTGGGTTCTGTGGTGTGTGTGTGTGTGTGTGTGTGCTTGCACAAATGTACTCATGCACATACACACGGAACTGTGTGATAGGTATATAAACAAAGATTCAGATAGAAATATATATAGATATTTTGACATTTTCAAGGATGTTTAATGTAAACCAGTTATATCAGAGAATGCTCTGCTTTGGACTTCTGCTAAGCATTGGTCTTAATGTCTAATAGCTAATGGTCATAATATTTGATTTCTTCTCTGGAAGCTTTCAAAGACTCTCCTTGAATAACCAATTAATTTAGGATAAAAGAAATCATTCTATTTTCCAAATTAGCCAGATTGATATGTTTACATGAATCTAATGATTGTATCATAAAATAATGATAGAGAACAGAAAAAAAAAACTACAATATACTATACTAAATTGACAAAATAAGAAATGCATTTAGTGCAAATGGTGAAAAAAGCAAAGTTGCTTACTCAAAATCAAAAAATAATCTTTTCAACATTGAAATTTGTGAGTTATTTCAAAATGTATGAAGATAATTAACATTAGCTGCACCTACCTGCCAATTTTAAGGAAATATTAGAACTAGTAATATTTTTTTCAGATGAGACACAAATGAGGTGGCATCTTTGATTAATTAAACATGTAAGTTCTTCAATTTGTTTTAAAAAGCAAATAAAGATTTTTAATAATTATTGCTCTTCAAAATTCTTAATTTTTTTATTACTTCTCTACTATTTTTATTTTCTGATATTTTAATTGTATACTCTGACTAGATTGATATATTGTGAAATTAGATGATTAGATTTTTATTTTAGATTTTTAAGTACATATTTTTATTTAACTATTATTTCTCACTCAGAGGGAAAAAAGTCAATAAAAAAAATCCCTGCTTGGTATTATGCTGAGCGAAGTAAGTCAAACAGAGAAAGACATGTATCATATGACCTCACTGATAAGAGGAATTCTTAATCTCAGGAAACAAACTGAGGGTTGCTGGAGTGGGGGGTGGGGTGGGAGGGATGGGGTGACTGGGTGATAGACACTGGGGAGGGTATGTGCTCTGGTAAGCGCTGTGAATTGTGCAAGACTGTTGAATCTCAGATCTGTACCTCTGAAACAAATAATGCAATATATGTTAAGAAAAAAAAAAAAAGAAGAAGGTAGCAGGAGGGGAAGAATGAAGGGGGGGAAATCGGAGAGGTAGACCAACCATGAGAGACGATGAACTCTGAGAAACAAACTGAGGGTTCTAGAGGGGAGGGGGGTGGGAGGATGGGTTAGCCTGGTGATGGGTATTGAGGAGGGCACATTCTGCATGGAGCACTGAGTGTTATGCACAAACAATGAATCATGGAACACTACATCTAAAACTAATGATGTAATGTATGGGGATTAACATAACAATAAAAAATTTAAAAAAAAAAATCCCTGCTTTGTCAACTCACCTGTCCACATGCATACCCGTATACTCTTATATTTCCATCTGCTATTCCAGTGTCTAGATAAATTGTTCATGCCCCTGGCCAAGACTAATCCCATTTTTGCAACAGATCCCTCCTAAAACTCGCATGATCAAGGACATTTTTCTAGCACTTCTCCCTTCTTTCTAGGCAATTTTTATTTTTCTCTCTATATTGGATCATCCCTATCAAAATGATATCTATTTTTTCTCCTATCTTATATTTTTCACTTGGTCTCATATCCCAGGACAGCCACCACCCAACTTCTGCCTCCCCATTTACATCAAAACTCCTCCTAAGTGGGGCACCTGGGTGGCTCAGTCAGTTAAGCCTCCAACTCTTGATTTCAGCTCAGGTCATGAAATCAGGGTCCTGAGATCAAGCCCCGAGTGGGGCTCTGCAGTCAGCAGGGAGTCTGCTTGAGATTCTCTCCTCCTCTGTTCCCTCTTCCACAATAAATAAATAAACAAATCATTATTATTAAACAATAAATAAATAAACAAAAGAAAAAAAAGAAAACTCCCCCTAAGAGTTGTCTGTGCTCTTTGTTTCCAGTTCTCATCTCATCTCATTCTCTCAGTTATTGATCCTAAGCAGGCTTTCTCCTACATTTCTTCAACAAAGATGCTACTATAAAATTCAGCAATGCCATCTATATGTTGGAGTTTAGGTGACAGTAAGACCTGACAGAAACTGGAATCTTGATGGGCCTATCCTGAGTCATGGAGATCCTAAATGAGAGAAAAGGATGGGGTAGGAATACCCTGTCATCATTTCCATCTGCCCTCCAATCTTCTGTAAGTGTTACATGCTGACCCAACCAAGGTAGCTTATCTAGAAACCTGGGAAACATCATCCCAATGAGTCAGCCCTCACATGAAAACAGAGCCTTTTCAAGTAAGCACAACCAATCTGGGATGCATAACAAAGGAAGAATAGGTCTGAATGCAAACAGGCTTCAGGACTTGCTCAAAGGACACTGAATGTGTACTTGTGGATTCAATAAATGATCTGAAAATATGAGTAGATGTGGAAAATATAATCTCTTTGATACATGTTAACACAATTAAATGGAAATTAACTGAAAATAGAGAAACATTCTCTGTTTTATGTATAATAAAATGATGCATATAATTGTTATATTGTTATAATTAAAGTTATATAATCATAATATATGTTATATGTATATATATAATATGTATATATAATAAAGGCTATCTTCAATAATTTTTCTAAATTAAAAAAATGCCAAAACTATATTTTGCTTAGAAATAACTTTTAGCATCCACATATGTTGCAAACATGTATTAATATTCATAAAACTAAAATAAATAATTTTTTGGCACTTTCCTCAGTTCAAAACTTAGACCTTGGCAATAAGGTCTTATGACTTAAATAATTAAACTAATCAAGACAAAAGTGTGTCTTTTGAAAAAGCATAGGGTAGAACTTTTTACTTAGCTGACCTACCAGTCCTTCCCAGGGCACAATGGGGTGGAGTGGTTGTGAAGGTGTAATCCTTCCAAACTGAGAACATTTGAGACCTTTCTTAACACCCCCATAACCTAGGTGTTCTGAAAGTAAAAGCAACAAAGTTAAAAAAAAAAGGTTACACATAAGCAAAAATTTATACTAGCTCCAGAGTTTTTTCAGCTTTTTAATTCTGCCACAAAATATTCAATCCTACATCAAACATCATTTTTAAAAATAATGGTAATGTTAGTGTATCATACAAATGATCCTCAGAAAATTAGCAATTGATTTCTTATCATACCATGGAGGACAGAAGACAGTGTGATGACATATTAAAAGTCCTGTAAACAAAGAATCCTGTAGCTGGCAAAACAGTCCATCAAAATGAAGGAGAAATTAAGACATTCTCAGATAAACAAAAGTGAGGGAGTTTGTTACCACTAAACCTGTCCAGACATATAAGAAATGCTAAAGGAAGTCCTCCAGACTGAAATGAAAGGACACTAGACAGTAACTCAAAGTCATACGAGGAAATAAAGATCTCTACTAAAGGTAAATACACGGGCATAAATGTAATCCAGTATTACTGTAGTTTTGGTTTGTAACTCCACTTTATTTCCTACAGAATTTAAAAGACAAATGAACAATTATATATCTAAGTTATTGTACACATAATAGGTAAAGATGTAATTTGTGGCAATGACAAAAGCAGAGCTGTATAGAAGCAGAGTTTTGTATGCTATTGAAATTAAGTTGGTATCAATTTGAACCAGATTGTTATAAGTTTAAGATGTTAAATATAATTTCCATGATGACCACAAAGAAAATATCTAAAAACTATGCAGGGGGAAAAAAAATTGAGAAGGGTAACAAAACAGTTCATTAAAAAAAAAAAAAATCAGCTAGGGGCACCTGGGTGGCTCAGTCAGTTAAGCATCTGACTTGATTTCCTCTCAGGTCATGATCTCAGGGTCGTGAGATTGCCCTCCATCAGGTTCCATACTCAGCGGGGAGTCTGCTTGAGATTCTCTCTCTCTCCTCTCCCTTTGCCCCTCTCCCCTCCTCTCAAATAAGTAAATAAATAAATCTTTCTAAAAAATCAGCTAAATACAACAGAAGACAGTAATGAAGGACATGAGGGACAAAAAAATGTATGTATGAGGAACGTACAGAAAACAAATAGCAAAACAGCAGAAATAAGTCCTTTCTTATTAGTCATTACTTTGAATTCAAATAAATTAAACTCTCCAGTCAAAGGCAGAGATTGGTTGGGGCACCTGGGTGGCTCAGTCAGTTGAGTGTCTGACTCAATTTCAGCTCAGACTATGATCTCAGGGTCGTGAGATCGAGCCCCACAGGGAGTCTGCTTGAGATTTTCTCTCTCTCCCTCTCCCCCCAACTCCACTCTCTTTCTCTCTCTCTCTCTCTCTAACCTTCTTTTTTTTAATTTTTTTTTATTTTTAAAGATTTTTATTTATTTATTTGGCAGAGAGAGAGATAGCGAGAGCAGGAACACAAGCAGGGGGAGTGGGAGAGGGAGAAGCAGGCTTCCTGTCGAGCAAGGAGCCCGATGTGGGACTCAATCCCAGGACCCTGGGATCATGACCTGAGCCGAAGGCAGATGCTTAATGACTGAGCCACCCAGGCGCCCCTAAAATAACCTTCTTTTTAAGGCAGAAATTGGCATAATGGATACAAAAACCAAAATAAAACTATATGTAGTCTATAGGAGCCTCAGTTTAGATTGAAAGACACAAATTAAAATTAAAGAATGGAAAAAATATTCTATGCAAATAGTAACCAAATGAGAGCTGGAATGGCTAAATTAATATTAAACAAAAAAATTTAAGTCAAAATCTACTATAAGAGACAAAAAAAGATCATTATATATTGATAAAAGGATGAACTCATCAAGAAGACATAACAATTACAAACATACGCGTTCTTATACATTGATGGTGGGAATTTAAAATGGCACAGCAGCTGTGGAAAACAGTTCAGTTCTTTAAAAGCTTAAGAAACTTCAAAAGCTAAGAAACAGCACTGCACAACAGCCAAAAGTGTAAACTAAGCCAAATGTCCACCAACAGCTGAATGGATAAACAAAATATTGTATATACATACAAAAGAATATTGTTCATTAATAAAAAGGAATAAAGTTCTGATATATAAAGAACTTTGAAAACATATGCTAAGTAAAATAAGATACAGAAGGACAAAGATTAAATGATTCCCCTTATAAGAAATATACAATATAGGTTAATTCACAGAGACAGAAAGTAGATTAAATGTTACCAGAGGTTGTGAGGAAGGGAAAATGGGTAAGTTATTGCCTAATAATTATGAGTTCTGTTTGGGTGATGAAGAAGTTTTTTGGGGGGGAAAAAAAAATATATATATATATATGTATATTTACACACACAGTAAGAAAATTTCAAAAAAATTCAAAAAATTATCTTTTTAACTGATGGCTTATTTTCCAGGGGATTAGCAACATCTAAAGCAAATCTTCCCCAATAGCCTTGAAAAGTCTCAGACAAGCCCTTGATGGTCTCACGTGAATAATGTTCTCAATCCTGAATCAATCACATTGATCCTGGGAACTGGGTGTTCTGATTAGACAGAATTGACTCTTATAACCAAACCTGTAGCTGGAAGAGTAGATTATACCACCTGCAAACAGACGGAATTAACTTCTTCCAGGAAAGAGGAATTCTGTCATCAGTAAAGTGGAAGGAGCCTAGGCAGATCAAAATGGCAAATTGCTCCAGCTATCTTTATCACAGATCTATAATTAAACCTAAAACTGTTAAGTTATAGGAAAATGGATATTAAGAAATATCAAAAGTTATTACAGAGTTTTTTAATCATTAATAGTAATGTGACACATGTTCATGTCTCATTATTTAATCTGTTGTACAATGAAATCTCTATAATATGATATTGCTGTATATTAAGTCAATGTACTGTCACCTTAATATCGCCTTTGAAGTAATTTCATAAGATAGGGACAGCTAGCTAAATGTTAACTAACAATCTTTTTTTTTTCTTAATAACCTCAGAAGTTATTTGCATCGCTAGGTTATGGAAATAAGACATTCTTCTTTACTTTTTTTAATAGCTCCTGTTTTATGACATTATCCCTCAGAGACATGGATCCTCATCATAACATTGAATTTTCTCTTACCTCTTCATACTTGAGGAAACTCAGTCTCAGCAGCAGAACACTGGTTTTCTAGCAAGCACCTTAGAAAGTCCATTTCATTTTTAAACACTAATGATTAAGTGGTTGAACATAATCATCCCTGTTAGAATTCTAATGGAATATCTGGAGTGCCAAAAAGAAACCTATCTGCAGCTATTTCGACTAAGTTTGTTTATAAAGTGACCTTCCAGGAAATGTACTTATTTCTGTTTTCATGCCCATTGAGTGAGACCTTGAAAGATAAGTGTTTTAGACTAAGTTGAGAAGAGAAGATATTTAGAGGCAGAAGTGGTCTTGACACCCTCCAAATCATTTTATGTTAAAATGTATTGGAGTAGTATGTTCAGGTTAAAGTAAGATTGCTGAGATGCTTGACACAGTCCAGAAAAGAGTATGTCTCTGGTCATGATTCTATAATGAATGGCAAAATGCATTAGACTATCTGATGTGAAACTAAGTTTATAAAAGGTAAATTACTAAATTGGCAGACACAAAGTTTTGCTCAAGGTGTTCACATATTATAAATGCCACTGTCAGATAAATGCAAACGTAACTTTCAAGGGACAATCTTGAAAACTGGGTGACAGCTTTTAGAGGAAAACAATGATTTATCTGACACTAGAGTTGCACAATTTACTCCTAGAGTATTCTAGGAGGAGCAGTTACAATATGTTGTTTTTAATTAGTTGCTTGCTTTTCCCTGGAAGAAGAAAATATTTCCATTAATGACATTCCACTAGTGAATTCAGTTTCTGGAATGGCTCCTTTTAAAACCAGGTCATCTCCAACATCTTTACCCTTTTGGTCAGTTACCCAGTAGTGAGTGCTCTAGGAAAAAGTGCAGCTCGAGAACTGAGAATGGGATCTCTGTGTTACCACGTAGCAGTTTCAGGAAGTTGGGATGATGAAGGCTGCTAATCATAAAGACCCTGTAGCTAGAATGATAAGCAGTGGTCTGCATCATCTTAGTGCTTCTTTATATAAGCCCAAAGTTTTCAGACCTATTTAGCCAGCACAATAAACAGGACCCTTGTGGTATGAAAAACTGAATGCAGCTGTAAACTGTTTAACTTCCTCTCCTGAGATAGTGACACATTGGGAGTCTCTGGATTGCATTTATCTTCATTATATGCCTGGTTATCAGGACATGGTTTGCAGGCAAAGAGCTCCACCCCGGGAGAATCTGAGGTATGGTGGGGAATCTAATTCTGGGTCCTAGAGCTGGCAACAGCCCGATATTTCATTCCTATTCCACGCTCATTCTCCTAGAATGTCTTCAAACATTTCATTAGTTGACAATTTTAGCCTCATTACTGGTAGAGGAAAGCTCTCTGGCCCATTGCAAGAGGAAAAAAAATAAAATCAGCAACCACAAGCCCAAAGCATATTGGCAAATGTGCTTCATACTGACTTTGTTACAGCTTCTTGTTCTTTGCCTAAAGTTTGCTGAAATTCCCCATTTTGAAAACCTAAATAAAACTAAAAAAGTTCCTTTAGCATTGTTTCTCCTCAAACTACAGTTATAAATAATTTCCTAATGCATCATTTAAAAGCTACTAAGGGAAGAACTCAGCTCTAGAGAATCACTGGGCATCTGTGTAAAACTTCAATGAGCCTCTTCAATCTTCCATTTGGCACTTTCCATGCCTCTTCACTTCCCTTTCACCCAAACACAGAGAAGATCTAGGGCTACTGTTCAAATTCACGGACACGTGTCATTTAATTCTAGGCGACCCATATTTTATTTCTACTTTAAATGTTTTCTTGGCAGGGGGTACTAAATCATACATAAAGGAGAGAGCATAAATCATGTCCAGAGAATCAGTAAGAACCTATTTAACCATAACCTTGGATAAAAAGAAGATAGTCCCAAGACTGCAGAAGACTCCTGTGTAGATCACATATCCCTCTCTGTTTCTTAGATATAGCCAATATCCTGACTTATCTGATAAAATCATCTTGCTTTTTAAAAAATACAGTTTATTTACCCATTGGCACATCTCTAAACAAAAATAGTTGAATTTTTCCTGCTTTTCAAATCTGTTGCAGCGGAGTCACAGTGGATATATTTACCTGTGGGCTGTGTGATGCTGCAGTTCACCCATTTTCACTGCAGTAATAATCCACTGTGTAAATAGATGATTTATTTTTCAGTTCTGCCCAGGACTGGTGATATAATCTGTGAGGCTCAATTCAAAATGAAAATGTGAAGCTCCTAGTTCAAAAAGTATTAAGTTTAAGATGGTGACAGCAGTGCATTAAACCAAGCATAGGAATATTTTAGGTATGGGCCCCTATTAGACTGCATAGATCCCATGCCCATGAAGCCAATCCTGAGTCTATCACGGATTTACATGTGGATTATTTCTGGTTTTGATTTTCTTTTCTGTAACTACCAACACAGCTGCTACAAATATCCTGCTAAATTTCTGGAGCATGTGTTCAAGAGTTTCTCCAGGATACATACGCCAGAATCTGTTTGCTGCTTAAAAGATGGACATTTTTTTAGTGGCTAATGGAAAACAGTTTATCAAACTGCTTAGTAAAAGTTGCATTTTCAACACAATGGATTAGATTTCCTTTATTTCATATCCGTATCTGTCTCCTGTATACTTAATGATGCATAATAGTAACTCCTTGTGATGTTCATATGCTTACTAATAAAATGATTAAATAATGATTAAATTATTAAAATGATTAATCTTTCCTAACCTGTTGTGATGATAACTGGGACGAATTTTCATTTACTCTATCAATGTGAGGAAAAGTGACATCTCAAAATGTTTTCTAATCATTGGACATTGTATATACGTCTCCATTTGTAATCTTTTTAAATGTCATGCATTTAAACTTTATAAATTTTTGTAAATAATTCTTACATATTTTTAGTTGGAATTTCCCCAGCACTTGATAATTTTTATTTAAGGCTTACCTAGTTTTAGTTCTTTTCAGTAATATGTCTGAATAACAGTCTGTGAAATAAAACAGAAAATGAAGGTCCCTGTTTCCTGCAATTAATTATCAAAATTTTCAAGAGTAATCTCTATTTGCTGTCTTTATATTCTAGTTACTCTATTTTCTGATTAAAGGACTTCATAATCCATGTGTTTTGTTTGCTAATCTACTAAAATTTAGTTCTAAAAGATCACTGCCCATCTAATACTCAAGCCAGGTAAACCTGGATATTTTAAGTGCAATTCCTGTTTGACATCTCTCCATGTTTCATACTTTCCTTTTTAAAGCTCTCTTCTCTCTTGGCAACAGTGCACATTCCTGATTCCATTCTTTCTTTGCAACATGACTCCAGAGAGTCACCAACACTGATCAAAGGTTCTCCTAAGTTGGTGCCTTGATCATTGGCTTTTTTTAAAAAATAGTTTTCAGTAGTTGACCTCAGTGTTTCTGTAGCTCTAAGTAACATATTCAGTCAATAAGTTTCCATTTTATAATGAAAAAATAATTTTCCTTCTAAACCCAGTATTCAATTTCCAGTTGTTTGCCATATCCATATTTCTTTCCACACAAAATGTCACCTATTTCAATGAGAACTAAATTCACATATCCTTTTTCTATCCCCCAGCTGGTGAATAGTATCATTTTTGTCAAAAATGTCACCACTAAACTACTCAACTCTTAGGAAAGAGAAATGTTTCAGTAGCCCTAAGACTCTAAACTGGTTTTTGACACTTAAATGATTTTGTCAGCAAAACTCTGTTACCTCGTGGGCATAAGTCATGGATTCACAGATTCTTTTTTTTTCACTGCCTTTGTCAGTATATGTATTTTTTGAGCAAATTTACATAGCTTGCTAAATGAAAAATAAACCTCCCAAATAATTTCAATTCAGTCTGTATTCTAAGATTCCATAATCTTTCCTAGTCTCAGTACGCAGCTGAGAGGTTGCTTCCTTTCCCCTCAGTATGCACTCTGAGCATTCAGTTCCCATGTAAATTTTCACATTGGTTGTCCTCTCTATCATATGAATTTCAAAATCTCAAAATTCAGCAAAAACAAATAATGAAAAACAATAAGAAGCTTTAAAGTGTTTAGGTTGGATAATAAAAACAAAATATTTATGGAAGGCTTATGTTCTAGAGACTGTGTGAGGCATTTTGCATGCAGTAATTCATTAAAGTTCCACATAGATTGTAATGATTTCCTGATTACAAAGAGGGAAAACTGAAGCTGAGAGAAGCTAAGTAATTTATCCAGGATTACTCAAAGGGGTTGAGCCACTTGGCTGAGAACTGGAAGATTCAAAAGCCTGTGTGCATTTAAATGGTCTTCCTTGTGGCTCTGTTTCCCGCATAAAGAAATGCATGATGACAGAAAGCTTGAGCTTTATCTAATTCAAGAAAACAGTGAAAAAGAAATATTGTCCAGACAGCTGTGAAACAAGATTCCCTCAGTGTATGAATCCCAAAAGGACTTCCTCAATTCTGATTGAAGTTACTTTGGGCACAAAAATTCCAGGCCATGAATCTTGACATAATATTCAACTTCTTTGTCTGTTTCTAAAAGACCTATTCAATATTTATATCCCATATGTTTTCCCTCTTGTATCTCAAATCCATCATATTCTTTTTATTACCATTGCACCAACGATCTACTTGGGAATAAGTGAATCATAGCTAGACTGTTGGAATAGCAGCAATCTTTCTAATAATTATTGCTATGGACTCAATATTTTTGTCCCCACAGAATTCATATACTGAAATCCTAACCCCCAAGGTGATGGTCTTAGGAGGTGCGGCCTTTGGGAGAAAATTAGGTCATGGGGTGGAGCCAATTAGTTTTAGACTTGCTCAGGACCTGTTATTCTTTTCTCTCTCTATCTTTTGGAATGAGAGTATCTATCCCATACCTGTCCCCGTCATTGTATTTTGGAAGTACATACCATGTTTGATTTCCCAGGATCACAGCTGGAGGAGAGCAGTTTGCCTCAGAATGAAACATACCTTCAGTTTTACCCATATCTGATCTAAATGATAATTAAATGACACTTTGGACTTACACTTTTGTTGATTCTGGAATAAGTTAAGACTTTTGTGGCTATTGGAATGGAATGAATGTATTTTGCATGAGAGAAGGATATGAAGACATGAATTTTGGGGGATTGGAGTGGAATGCTGTGTACTGTGTCCCTCTCACCCCCAAACTCATATATTGGAACCCTAAACCCCAATATGATGGTATTAGGAGGTAGAGCCTTTAGGGCTTGATTAGATCATGAGAGTGGAGCCCTCATGAAGGGTATTAGTGTTCTTCCGAAAGAGTCTTGAAAGAGCTCCCTCCCCACTTCTGCCATGAGAGAACATAGTGAAAAGAAAGTCATCTAAGGACCACATATTGAATCTGCCAGCACCCTGATCTTAGACTTCTCAACTCCAGAACAGTAAGAAAAATACTTCTGCTATCCATAAGCCACCTAGTCTGTGGGGTTTTTTTAATAGTAGCCCAAATGGATGAAGACAACTATATATTTTTTTTCATTCATAAGGGAAGGATTAAAGATGATAATAGTGAGTTAAAATCTATGCCCCCAAATGAATACTCTTTGTCACTTAGAGAAATAAAGATATAAAAAGATTTATACATTATCTCTATCAAAACAATAGAGAAGATGAAAGCATAAAGAATGTATTTCATACACCCAAATACTGTAAAAGAAAGAAAATGAGGAGTACTCCAAATTTACAAAGAATAAAATAAGAAATGTAATAACAAAATTGGTTAAAACAAATAATGTAAATAGGTCCTTTTCATTATGATTTAAATATGCTGTTGTAAGCCAAGTTCATAATTACTTCTACTTCATCCTGTGAGAGAATTATACTTCCCTGCCCTGAGGACCTTAGGACTGATCATATGACTTGCTTTGCCATTGAAATATAAACAAAAAAGTGATACTTTCAAGCAGAAGGTTTAGGAGTTAGCACATAGTTAGCCATGGTTTCTTTTCTTTCTTCCACTAAGAAGGGCAAAATTCTTGGGAGAAAAAAAAAAAAAAAAAGACTGATTGGCATCCTACATGAAGGTGATGTGGACAGAACCATACTGACTCATTATGGATGTGAGATCATAAGCTAGAAATCAACCACTATAGTTGTAAACCACTGAGATTCTTGGACTGTTTTTCACAAATTATCCTAACCAGAAAGAATGATATCTAGTGGATTTTTTTATCCAGATCAATAGAACGTACCTAAAGAATATTCTACAGAGTTTTTTAAGAATCATACATAACCCCTTTTATATGTCGACCTGCACCAGGTATTATGCACCCAGCTCTGTTGTTGGGATGGTGATTCAGCCATGTTAAAAAAAAAAAAAAAAAGTCAAAGTTTCTCCCTTCATGGAACTTAATTCTAGCAGAAGAAGAAAGACAAATCAAATTCTTAAATTTTACAAAATGTTAGAAGGAGATAAATATTTTGAAAAGAAATAAAGCAAGAATTGATGGAGAGTCCAGTGTCTGGAAAGGGATTGAACTTTAAATAAGGTTCCCAGGAAAGATGTCACTGAGAAGGTAACATTTACTGAAGAATTAAATGAGATGAAGGAGCAAGACTTGAGGGTATCTTGGAGGAGAAATCTGGGCAGGGAGAGCGGGCTGGACAAAGATCTTCAGCCAGGAATATAATCATAGCAAGAACAGCAGGGCCAGACCAGAATGAGTGGGAGAAAGCAGCGTAGAAGACGAGATTCAAAAAGTAATGTTATCCAGATCCAGATCATGTGAGGCCTTCTGATTTGGGTTTTTATACTGAGGGAAACTGGCAACCACTGGAAAATTTAAACAGAAATGCAATGAGATGCAGCCCATACTGGCTGCTCCCCTGTCAGAGTCCTAGGAGGCAGAAACCAGCTGGACCATTGGAAGGGTTTACCAGTCAGGGAAAAGAGATGATGGTGCCTTCAGCACCAGCCTTCAGTGGTGAGCTTTGGTTAAATTCTGGATATAATTTGTAGAGAAAGCCATTTGGGAAGTGATGACTAATTAGCAAGGGGATGAGATTAAAAGATGGTATCAAGGATAATCCAATTTTTTGCCCAAGTGACTGGAAGACTGGAACGGCTATTAACTTAGAGAAATCTAGAGGAGGTAAAGATTGGGGGTAATGAAAATGAGGCATCTACTACATTAACAGGCATATTAAGTTTCAGATGTCTATCAGATATCCAAATGGAGATACTTTGAAACTATTGTATTCGTGGTCTGAGTTGAGGAGGTTTGACTGGCTGCATTTTAAAGCCATGAGAAGAGTGGGGGACACACTAAAGAAATGAGAATTGAGGCCTGATTTTATATTCACTTCTATCATAATTACTGCTAAGGGAAGTGATAAACTTTAGGATTATAACCAGAGTTTAAGAAATCCTAGTTAGGACAGAATTATTGGACTTAAGTGTATAAATATACTGATTGCCAGAGCCATTATCTAACAGACATAATATATTCAAACCCACCAAAACATATGCAGTATATACCTTCTTTTTCCTTAACAAGATAATATTATCTTAATATATTATGGAAAAATGACTGTATGTGATCACTCATTGAGCTCTATCCCTCAATTCCCTAAATGATAGAATGATAAAAATATTAAGAAATTTCCTATGTAGGCTTAAGTTTATTTATTAAAAATATATGTGACTAACATAATTACATAGTATCATAGTTCATAATTACTTCTACTTCATCCTGTGAAAGAATTGTATGTCCCTGCCCTGAGGACCTCAGGATTGATCATATGACTTGCTTTGACACTGAAATATAAATAAAAAAGTAAAAAGGAGAGTGAAACATATTACCACATCATTTGAAATGATGAAAGAATTTTAACTATGATTATAATTTTTTTCCAATTATTGTATTACTCTGTTTTCTAGGAAAACGTGTACCATTGATGATAATATTAAATTATAAAAGCAATTCAAAGAAGTCAGCAGATGAGAAAATATTAAGCATAGAAATAAAAAGTAGAAAAATTGTCAATTAATTCACTCTAACCCATATAATTTTTAAAGGGGAGGTTCATCAAACCTTAGTCCTATTTGGTTTTAATAGCAGAGATTAAAGACACCTGCTGACAGATAATCTATACAAAATATAGAAAAAAATGAAAAATATATTCTTTTCACCCATCTACCAAAACATGCCTCTCTTCCTTCCAAAAATAAAAGTAAACACAAAAATATCAAGGTACAGACAGCAATAAACTGCTCTGACAGCTGTCAACTCATAGCTGACATAGCATTAACTGTTAGGCTACGGCGTTCTGCTGAACATAAATAATTTCATAAACTCACAATATCAGATGAAATTACTCTATGATCCTGATGGAAAGAAAGAAGAAACAAAATCTCTCTGTAATCACTTCTGAGCACAAACAACCAACACTGTGCAAACAACCAGAAAGACCGAATAGCGCCCCTTTCCAGGCTACCACAAGTGACGGCTACTTCGTTTTCATACACTTTTAGCCTTGCTGTTTTTCCAACCTCCTAGAAAACAATTATCAAGGTACTAACCAAGAGGGCCTTAGTGCTCCCCTTAGTTTGACTTAACTTTAATTGCTTCCTTCCTGACCACAGGACCCTGACCTCAGTTTTCTCAGAGGATTTACTTTAGAAAGCTTTTAATTGTAAATTCTTTCTCTGCTCCTTTGAGATGTAAATCTTCTCCCAGTCTCTTGCCAGTTTTACAAGCCAGGAATGTCTTTCCTAAGGACCTGGGAGCCATCTTTTTTGAAGTATAATCATCAAGAAAGATAGCTTCCCTATTTCCTAGTCTATGGTAAGGTAGGAGACGAACTCCTCAATAAACACCAATTAACAAACATCGATGACCCACTCACTTTGACCAATCACCTGCCTAATGCCTGCTAGTACTTTTCCATTAGGCCACGTCAGCACTTAAAAATTCTCCTGCCTTTGGCTTCAGTGGAGTTGAGTTCAGTCTCTGTTCCTAACTACAAAAGCCTGAACCCCTACTTCAATAATTCTTCTTGCATACTTAACTCCACTTGGTATAATATTTTTTAGATATTACTTAATAGAATTACTAATACTTCCTAACAGCATTTAATCCTGAAAGGTAATCTAATTTATTGAACCCTCCCCCAAAGCATCTAACACAACCTCAAATCCTACATTAAGCACCTGCTAACATCCTCTTACTAAGATGTCCCGTATTTCCCCACAATGTCTGTTGTTGGACTATTGGTGTTCTTCTGGAAAACTTGGCTGGTAAGCACCAACAAAACTAATATTATCTATAAACATAAGAGGGAATTCTAAATGAGTTAAGAAAATAGGAATCCAAAGTTATCAGAAAATATTGAGTCACAATAAGCTATGGTTTTTGGAGGAATAAATGGATAGAGTTCTTAACTAAACTGTTAAAATGTAATATGACCAAAACATTTACCTCTACAATTTTTCAAATTCCTTTAAATTATCAAATAATATATGAAATTAAATGGTACACAATACACACACATTCGCAGCATAATTCACTCATAGCAGCATTAGAAAATAGGAAAAACAATTCTGTACTACTGCAAAATGAGCTAAATCCTGTTATTGCAAGGGAATGTCTTTTAAGATGAGACTTGAAAGGCACATAAAATTAGACAAGGAAAGGCCTAAAAGTTTAATGAAACTTATTTGGAAGAGCACAATGAGTTGGGGCATAAAATGCAATGAGGCCAGGTTCAGGGAAAATCCCCAGAGGACTTCACATATGAATTCTTTCAAATATCTAAAAAAAGAGATAACAACATTCCTTCACAACTCTTTCAGAAAATAAAGGAGAAAACACTTCCCATATCATTCTATTTGGTTACTATTACCCTGATACAAAGCCAGAGAAAGACAACATAAAATACAATTTAAGGTCAACATTCCCCATTACACTGACACATAAATATTAATATAATAGTTACAAACAAAATCTGGCACCATATAAAAAATGATTATATACCAAGACCAAGTGGAACTTACCCAAGGAATATACTGTTGTTTTACAATCTGAGGATCAATAAATATAATAACCATACTAATTGGAAGGGGTCAGAAATCAAAATGCATCATAATCTCAATAAATGCAGGGGGAAAAAATTGACAAAGACCGATATCCATTCATGATTTAAAAAACATTCAGCAAACTAGGAAAAGAAGGGAATTCCCTCAGTCTAATAAAGGCCATTTACAAAAGCCTCACAGCTTACGATATATGCAAGGGTGAAAAATCAAATGCTTTCTTCCTAAGACTGAAAACAAGACACGAATGTCTACTTTCTCCACTTCTTTTCAACATTGTCTTGGGACTTTACCCTGCACAATAAGGCATAAATAAATAAATGAATAGATAGATGAAGATAAAAGAAGCACAACTATCTTTATTCACAGATGACTTGATAATGCATGTAGAAAATGTCACCAAGGAATCCAGAAAAGAACTATTTGAACTAATAAACAAGTTAGTATGGTCTCAGGATTCAAACTCAATATCAATTATATTTTTATATCTTAGTAACAAAGAAACCAAAAAAGAAATTGAAGAAAGCAATTTCATTCACAATGGCTTCAAAAAGGGGGAAAAAAAACCAAACTTAGGCATAAATTTAACAAAAGAATTGCAAGTCATACTCAGAACTGTAACATACCACTGAGTAAAATTAAAGAACATGTAATGAATGGAGAAACATTCTGTGCTCATTAATTGAAAGACACAGTATTGTCAAGATGGTAATTCTAAAATTTATCTATCAATTTACTGCTTTCCCTTCAAATATCCAGCAGACTTTTTTTTTAAATTGCCAAGCTGATGCTAATATTTATATACAAATCTGTAATACCTAGAATAGCAAAAACAATCTTATAAAACAAGAAAAAAGTTAGAGGACTTATACTTTCTGATTCCAAACTTACTATAGAACTACAGGAATTAAGACAGTATGTGGTACTTGCATAAAGATATACATAAGATCAATGTAATAAAATGGTGTAAGGCTGAGGATGAGTGGGAGAATGATTACCTGCAAATGATCACTGGGGAAAGTTCTCACTCTGGATTGTGGTGACGGTTGAACAACTGGACTAATGTAGGAAAAATAAAGATAATAGAGGAGGAGTGAGTTCCATTATGTCAGTGCCTCTCAGAGAAGTCATGACCTGGAGGATGAGAAGGATCCAGGCTAGGTAAGAGCATGTAGTCCAGGATGCAGGGCACCAAAGAGCCTGCCAGAATAAGGCCCATGGGCTGTTGGTAAAAGACCATCACACCAGGATACAACAACGGTGTGAAGAGATAAAAGGAGTAGTTGCTGATGACAAAGTTCTTACACCTGAAATGTTGGCCTGACTTTGGCTCTCACCTTCCTCTCTTGGCTAATATCAAATGGATTTCTTCTTCTTCCTATGGGGGAAAGCCAGGTGCAAGAAGGACCAATCCCAACAGCCCTTTATCTTGCCTTCTCTGGTAAGCTTGGGCATAGGTGGAGATGGGAGTGCCAAAGATCCTGTTTTATTTAGCACTGTCTGTTTGACCAAAACTGAGGGATCCAGCTCTCCAGACTGGAAGCAGAATAGAAAGTTAGATGTATCTCATTCTAGTGTGCTCTGCCTCCCTGCAGAGCAGTTTCCTCCTTCCACTGAAGAAGCCCTTCCTCTCTCCAACTCCCTCTCATGTTCAGGGAGCTGGCTGCCCAAGTAGAAACACAGATCCTGGGAAGGTCTTCCTAGGGCAAAAGCAAGAAGACACCAAGGAATGCACTTCTGCTCACTGGGCACTTTTAATAGGGAACCTTGTCTGCACCTCTTCAGGCAGCCTTTTATCCATGGCTTCTATCAAAGTGGGCTTTATGAGCAAGCACATGACCCAATGCTCAGAGGAGTCTGTGCTTTGATTCTCTGCTATCACTGTCCCAGAATTCTGAATAATTTTATCTTGGAACTTCCATTCTGCAAATGAAGTCTAAAGGGACCATGGAACATGTAAGTGTGTGGATGATATAAGCACAACATGCATGGCTTCCATCATTCTTTGCCATCCTGTTCACCTAAGTGTTTGGAATGCCTAATGGACACATTTTTCCTATGGGATGACAATGCATGGGAGTTTAGTGAGACTCAAGGTGAGTACAAGATAAGAGAATTATGTCTCCTTCTGGGCAAGCAGGAGAGATGGGTGCTAACAGCCCTACACTCTGAGAGGCCATGTCTGTTTGAACTAGAACTTGTGTCAAGTGTAGGAAAAAAGCAAAAGTGTTCTCAGACACATGAATGACCAAGAAACCATATCACAAACTCTCTTACTCATCTTACGTCCTGGTATCAGCTAACCCACTTACACTGACTATGACAACAGAGATGGAACAGCAAAGATAAGGCAACCTTTTAAGTCTTTCCATATTCATCAGTAAGCTGAAGGTAGAGCCCTGGTGATATATGCACATATCAAAACGTGAAAGGCAGTTGAATTAGTTTTGTGTTGCATTTTCACTGTTTGGGAAACGATGAAATACATATGCATATACGAGCTAAGAGATACAAATTGTGTAATTTTAGTGATTCCACACGCAAGTTAAATGTTCTTACATTTGCAAACAAGGTGGCAATACAAAATATAAAAATGAATAGTGTCATGCTATTAAAGCAAAATTTTATTTTTTTTTCCTTACTTCAAACATTATTTGGCAAGTAAAAAACAATATGGCAAGACTGAAGAAAGAGTTCAACCTTTCAGTACCTTTCACGCCACTTCTTACCCTGCATTCTTGACAAGGAGTCCATCATTTTTATTTTGCACTAAGTCCTGCAAATTATATACCTGGCTCCAGCTGCTGGAGGAATTTTCACCAAACTGGCTATGCTGAGGAGGCTGTAGGTTTAAAAATTCTACCTTGCCTGGAGGTTCTACTTCTCTGTGCTTTAACTCTTCCATCAGACATGACATTTGCATGTGCTAACTGATTATGGGATAGTGTTTCTTTCTTAGCCTTATGTGGGGCCTTCCATTTGAAAATCTGGGCTTGCAAATCCTGCCAGTAGGAACTGTCACTGCACTGACAACAAAGCCAACCTTTGCTGTAAAATTCACTAAGACTTCTGAGAGCAGCCCATGGCTTATAACCAATCCACCCTGCTCTCTCCCACCCTCCACACAGTTATTCTATATGAGCATAGATGGCAGATTTTCACTGAAGTATTATAAAAATATCATTTATTGACAACTTGAGTTCTTCCAATTTACCGGATTTCAGAAATAATTTCTCCCCACCTCCAATAGCTCCTACATTACAGACAACAAAGAAAGAAACAAAAGACACACAACAGTAATAACACCACCATCAAAATTAATTGAGCTTATCAAAAATACAAATCAATGTCCACTTAAAATCAAGTACCACAACATGACAAAAGAAGAAAAAAATCAGGCAGAGATTTAGGTAAATCCCAGCAAGAGTCAAAAAAATGTAAGAATATTTCTAGTCTAAATAGATAAAAGAGAAAATTGTGACTGAAAGACAGCAGTGTGCTGAGTACCAAGTGACAGGGCTAAACTTGCACAAAATGACAATTTTTGTTAAAGGATTAGGACAGCAATTGAAGCTTCGAAAAGCCAAGCTGACTCACTAGGGGTAAAGGACTTGAGTCATAGAACACACTTCCTAGTTATCAAAAACAAAACAAAGCATAGCTAAACAACAGAAAGATGTTTAAGGGGACGCAAAGGACTTTGGAAATAACAAGTAGATGTAAGATAATAAAACCGTAAGATTTTAGACTTAGGAGGGGCCCACTTTCTATCTCTCCAGCACTGGTACTCAATTGTTCCAATGGCAGCAATTCCCATGATTCAAAGATCCCATACTCACTTTGTTGCTCTAATTTCTCCCTCACTAACATAACTCTCCTATCTTCATTCATTCCTTCAATAGTCTCCAGAGTCCATTACTTCAACCACTCTTTTGCCAATACCTTCAAATCCATTTACTATTTTCATTTCTTCTCCCTTATAAGACAACATAGCCATCCTGAGTAAATCCAGCTGCCTGACTCCTTCATAACTGGGAGCAGACATTGTAATGCTGCTTGAAATGTTTGTTGTTTGATATGCTATAAGACCCTACAGCTCCATTATATATTTGTGTAATTCCAACTAATTTCATCACTGCCCAGTTATCTTTTTTTTTTCCCTCAGAAAAGTTTTTTTTCTTATTGTCCACCCAGGAAGTTTCAAATGGTTTCCTTAACTCTATTTTTGGATTTCCTCAGGAAACTGTCAAAGAAAAACTGCCAGAGAGCATTAAACAAGCATAGAAGACATGCTTACTTAAAACCACTGCAGGAGAGAGAAAATGCATTTAACTCCACTGAAACAAAAGGCAGTAGGGTTTCGGAGCACCGGGGTGAGCTAGTGGAAGAGCACCAGAGGACGTTAGCGGGGAAATCAGCCAATGTGATCAGGCCACCTGAGTTCACTCATTGGCAGGAAGTGGAAGTTAGGCTCCCACTCTCCCACATAAACTGGGACATAGGGGTGATATCTCCTGTGATGATTACGTTTCCAAGGGAAGGCTCCCAACTTCCTGAAAAGGATTAAAAAACTGGCAAGAAGCTGAGAGATTTACATCTCAAAGGGACAGAGAATTTACAAGGTATAAAATTTTCTAAAGTAAATTATCTAGGAATAGGGAGGTCAGAGGCCAGTAGTCTATATATACACGTGTGTGTGTGTGTGTGTGTGTGTGTATAAAGTCTGGTCGGGCTTGGTCATACCCCTCACTCTCTGTTAATGACAAGTTATTTTACATAAGCCTTTCAGCACACCTATGAGGGACCAATCTTTTCCCCCCAGGGAATTGTTTTTCCCCTTCCTCTCATGCAATGCAAGTCCCTTTCTGTGGGCCTTGCATCCCATCCCCTTGGTTTTCTCGGTTAACTCCTTTACTTTCCCTAACTGCCCCTGCATCTTTAACCCCGCAGTCTCTTCTTGATCCTTCCCATTAGTATCAAGTCATTTCCAGAACAGGGGCAACAAAACACTACAGTCCCTTGGCTCCAAATCACATTTGCCTTGTCATGCTATTATTCAGCTTCTCTTTAAAGCCAAATTTATTGAACATTTTGGTAAAAGCACTGTTTCCTAGACTTCATTTCCTACCCCTTCGCCCATTAATTTTTCTCTGTATCACTGATATAAAACTTCTTTTATAACAAAAAGCAGTGGCCATTTTATGGTTTCTTTTACTCTTGATATTTGAGCAGCATTTGCATGTACTGAACATACCTTCTGCTTCAATACTGACTTAGCTACCACAACACTCTAATTACCTCATTTGACACTTAAGGTTCAGGGATTCTTTGTTTCCTTCACAGAATGTTTCCCTCTGCCCTTTTCCTAAATGCTAGTGCTACGAGAACCATGTCCCTAATCCTCTTCTCATCCACTCTGTCGAACAAACTGCATCCACTTCTGTTAGTGTTTATGGGCTTATAACTTCTGACTATGTATTTCTACCCTAGATAGTCCTCTGAGTTTCCAATCACAGATAAAATTTAACATTTCACTATGGATCTACTTGTGGGACACAACTAGCCCATCCCAAACTGAACTTACCACCTTTATTCTCCTATCCCCAATTATTGGCCTTATATTTCTCCCCCTCCTTTTTTTTTAATTAGATGGCATCATTTAGAAATGATAGAAATCTGGGTTTTATCCATGATTTCTTTCTCTCTCCCACTCAGTTCAACTTGAATACCAAGTTATATAGTTTCTAAAAGCTATACGCTCTAAATCCATGATTTTTCTCTATTTTGACTGCTACTGTTCCACTTCAGATCCATTATCTCCTATCAAGCTTATTCTAAGAGTCTGTCTGGAATCAGGCATGGCCTCCTTCTAGGAAATTCTCTAACTGGCATTTTAATATGTAAATCTGGCTGTTTTATTTACTTACTTCAAAACTTTTCATACTATGCTTCTTACTTCAAACACTGTATAAAATAGTTCAGCACTTTGAATCTCACCACTTTAGGCAAACTTCTTCAAGGAACTTCTCCCTGGGTATATTAGTTTGCTGTGCTTTAGTGGCAAAGAGTGTCAAACGTTCAACAACAAACTTTTTTTTTTCCTCATTCATTTCACATGCTTCTATCTATCATGGATCAGCTGCTATAACTTTTTTCTTTTTTTCTTTTATTATGTTATGTTAATCACCATACATTACATCATTAGTTTTTGATGTAGTGTTCCATGATTGATTGTTTGCATATAACACCCAGTGTCCCATGCAGTACGTGCCCTCTTTAATACCCATCACCAGGCTAACCCAACCCCCCACCCTCTCCCCTCTAGAACCCTCAGTTTGTTTCTCAGAGTCCATAGTCTTTCATGGTTCGTCTCCCCCTCCGATTTCCCCCCCTTCAAAAATGAAGCTGCTATAACTTTTTTTTTTTTTAAAGATTTTATTTATTTATTTGACAGAGAGAGAGATAGCGAGAGCAGAAACACAAGCAGGGGGAGTGGGAGAGGGAGAAGCAGGCTTCCCGCTGAGCAGGGAGCCCGATGCAGAACTCGATCCCAGGACCCTGGGATCATGACCTGAGCCGAAGGCAGACGCTTAACGACTGAGCCACCCAGGCGCCCCGCTGCTATAACTTTTTGAAGAGTAAGGCAATCTAATCATTATTTTCTCCCTTTACCTTGACTTAAAAACCCTTGCTTTCATTTTCACTAGCTGTTGGTTTGTCTATTTTTGTCAGTACCTTGAATAGTATATGTTGGGCTTCAATAAAAAATACTGAACCAAATGAATATGTTAGCATTCAGGTCAACCTTGATGGCTATAATTCAGATTTAATATACAATAAATATTTATGTAAGGTATGCCTCTCTTTTTATTTATTTTTGGCATTACATGTTATGATTTTCATCAAGGACAAGCACAAAAAAAATTAAATGTGGATTAGTTTGTAAAAACCACTATTTTTGCAGAATTGACAGTAGTACCACTATACACTTTTCAAAGGTTATGGTAAGTATATTTCCTTCTAATAAGGTTAAAAGAAATCCAGAACATCTAAAATAAAGGCTTGATTAGGTATGTTTTAAATTACTTTTTTATTATTATTATTTTACTGCATTCCCAAGGACACAGTGTAAAGTGAATTGGAGTGAAAAAAAATCTAAGTGATCAATATCATCATAGCCCAAATTACTTTGAATCATTTGCTCATCTCTAACTATTATGAGCAACTTGAATTGACATTTTCTATATCAATTAACATTATACTGAATATACTTCAATTTAATCTCCTCTTAAATACCTTTTTTATATGCTGCGTGGAACAAGATCCTGTGGTGTAGCCTTCATTTCCAGTTTATATGCTTCAGTTAAAGATAATTTGATTGCTTTTCTTTTGTGTCAGCTAGGATCCTATTAGAAGTTTTTCATATAAATATGAACCTCAAAATTGAGTTTATAATTCAATAATAAATTGGTCTACTTATGTGATCTTTTTCTAAAGAATATAAGCATTTCTGTCTCTTATAAGACATAAAAGGAGAAGAACCGAAGGTACAATTCAAACTTGTAGAAAACCATCCTATGAGCTACACCACCCAAACAGAGATCAGTAGAAATTCCTTTAGTCCAGCCCCAAGTTACTCTCTTGGACTATTCTAATTGAGAAGCAAATTATTTCTCTGTATCTAGACATGCCATGTTTCAATTCATTTATTATAGGCAGAGTGATCCTTCTGACTTCTAATACAATCTTATCGTTACCCTGCCTGAAAGTCATCATCGGTTTCTTATTATGAACTCTGTAAACATTTTCAATCCTTAAATCCCTTCATCAGCATTCTGGCTATATTGCATCATCTGTGCTGGTGCCAAAATGTCTTGATTTCCATGCCTTCACACATCATCTTCTCTGCATCCAAATGATCTTCTTTTTACTGACAAAACTTGTTGGCTTCTTTTATGACTCAGTTCTTCCAACTGTAAGGTTCCTTCTTTATTAGTTTTATAACTCATTAATGGGTATTAAGAAATGACAATGTTTTCGGTAGTGTGGCAAGACCTGAATAAATACAGTCATGGCAAGCTTGTTGTGAAATAGAAATCAATGCCTCATACAAAGACATAACAAAGTGAATACTGCTATAAAGAAAAGGAGCATGGAATTATGAGAGGATATATCACTGAGTTTAAAAAGCCTTTCCAGAGCAAATAATAACTAAACCAAAAACAAATATAAGCATGAGTTGACTACATGAAAAGAGGAACAGAGGAAATTCCAAGCAGGAAAAAAAAAGCATGTGCAAAGTCTCTGTGGTAGAAATTTGCTTGGAAAATATAAAATTTTGAAATAGGGCATTACAGCGAGGGGGAATAAGCATGAAAGCCTACAGAGTCCAGTTCATAGCCTTGAAGAGTTAGACCTTTATCTTAAGAATTGGATAACATTAACATATTTTAGGTAGGTTGTCAATATAATGAGCATTGCCATTTTACATGATTACTCAGGATGATGTTCAGAGAACTGACAGTAGAGGACAGAGAATGAGTCAGCAGTTTGACTGGGAGTGGTTTATATTAAAGGGGCATTTTGGAAATTTGTAAAGGCTGTTGACACAATGACTGGGGTTCACTACTGTAATTTAGTGTACAGTAGTCAGCAGTATTAGATATTCTACAATCCAGATACCACTCTACACACGAAAGAATTGTCCTTTCAGAAATTAACATAGTTTGAATAATGTGTTTTTATTTATCTGAGACTAGAACCTAAGCACATTTTACATATAACACAAAGTAAGTTTTTGCATAGTTTTAATATACTGAGTATTATATGCAAACTACTTTTATATCAATTAATTTTCCCAAATGCAACTATAGTGTAAATTATGGGAGAACTGTATCATGCCTTATTCAAAAAAAAAAAAAACAAATGTTATCATTTTAGAAAATTTCATTACTGACCATACCAGTAATGATATTTGAGTCACCAGAACACAACTATATAAGTCTACTTTTATATGTTACATTTACTATAATTCCAAATACACATTAAAATTCTGATTTAGTATTTTTTAAAAGGCAAAATACAAAGAAAAATGTCAACAATATTCAGGTTGAACACTGAAATTGAGTTGCATACATTCTTCACAAATTAACAGTTACCATGGCTACTATGACAACATGTTTTTCCCCATTGAAGCCTAACACCATCAGTATTAAGTAGTTTGCAAAGAAACACTGCTGATAAACTGGAAAAAATATATAAATTTGAGTGTGCCCATGCAATGTTAAAAATATCTTCCTGGGGCGCCTGGGTGGCTCAGTCGTTAAGCGTCTGCCTTCGGCTCAGGTCATGGTCTCAGGGCCCTGGGATCAAGCCCCTCATCGGGCTCCCTGCTCAGCGGGAAGCCTGCTTCTCCCTCTCCCACTCCCCCTGCTTGTGTTCCCTCTCTCGCTGTGTCTCTCTCTGTCAAATAAATAAATAAAATCTTTAAAAAAAAAAAAATATCTTCCAAGTAGAAGTAAAAACCTCATCTTTTTTTTTCCTTTCCAACACATATCAAAAATTTCAGTAGCCACACAATACTCTGTGAAAATTAACAATGCTATCCACACAGGAAGCAAAGAGTACAAAGAAAGAAAAAAATCTATATGAAACTTCTACTGTCAATACTACTCTTTCAAAAAATATATTCATGAGGTGAAAATTAAAAAAATAAGATATACAATTAAATGCAGTCAAGAAAATTTTCCATGGCATATGGGTAAAGAATGCACTCCATTTTCAAACACCCTGCTATTACATCCATCTTTTAAAAAATCCCTCTCTTGAGTTTACTTTTCTGTATAACTTCTACAACATTTCTCTCCTCTCCTTTACAGAAAAGTCCCTTTACAATGTGGTTCATGCTCTTTGGTTATCCAGAACTTGGTCCTTTTTCCTTCTCTTTTCTCATTCTTTGTAAGTACTCTCTTGGTGTTCTCCTAAGGCCTCGTGGCTTTAGAAAACATCTATGTATGCAACTCCTAAGTTTATATTTTCAGCTTTCTCCAAATCCCAAATGTGATATCCAACTCTGTATTCAACAGCTTCATGAAAGGTATCTAAAAGGCCAAATTTTATATATTCAAAGGGACTCATGTCCTACACAGATGCGCACGCACACACGCACACACACACACACACACACACACCCCTTCCACAGGTTTCAACATCTCAGTTAATTACAATTCCATTCTTCCAATTGTTCAGACCAAAGATATTTGACATATCCATAATCCTTCTGCCCATTTCTTGACTAGATTATTTGTTTTTGAAGTGTTGAATTTGAAAAGTTCTTTATATATTCTGAATACTAGCCCTTTATCCTATATGTCATCTGCAAATATCTTCTCCCATTTCATTGGTTGCCTTTTAGTTTTGTTGATTGTTTCCTTCACTGTGCAGAAACTTTTATCTTGATGAAGTACCAATAGTTCATTTTTGCTTTTGTTTCCCTTACCTGTGGTAATGTGTCTAGTAATAAGTTGCTATGGCCGAGTTCAAAGAGGTTGCTGCCTGTGTTCTCCTCTAGGATTTTGATGGATTCCTGTCTCATGTTAAGGTCTTTCATCCATTTTGAATTTATTTTGGTGTATGGTGTAAGAAAGTGGTCCGGTTTCAGTCGTCTGCATGTGGCTGTCCAATTTTCCCAAAATCATTTGTTGAAGAGACTCTCTTTCTGCCATTGGATTTTCTTTCTTGCTTTGTTGAAGATTAGTTGACCATATAGTTGTGGGTCCATTTCTGGGTTCTCTCTTCTGTTCCATTGATCTATGTGTCCGTTTTTGTGCCAGTACCATACTGTCTTGTTGATTACAGCTTTAGTACAACTTGAATTTATTTCAGGTCTAATTTTAAACATCTTTTTCTCAGAGCAGGTTTCTAGACTTTCCCAATTTTTTAAACAATTTTTTTTTTAAGATTTTATTTATTTATTTGACAGAGAGAGATACACAGCGAGAGAGCGAACACAAGCAGGGGAAGTGGAGAGGGAGAAGCAGGCTTCCCGCCGAGCAGGGAGCCCGATGCGGGGCTTGATCCCAGGACCCTGGGATCATGACCTGAGCCGAAGGCAGATGCTTAGCCGACTGAGCCACCCAGGTGCCCCTAGACTTTCCCAATTTTTCATAGCATCCTGTTGTCTCTTGTAACCTAGTACTTATCTCAATTTGATTACATATTGATTTGGATATGAGAGAAAGAGAAAGTCAAGAAATGGGCAGAAGACATGAACAGTTATTTCTCCAAAGAAGACATACTAATGGCTAACAGACACATGAAAAATGCTCAACATCACTCATCATCAGGGAAAGAGAAATCAAAACCACAATGAGATACCACCTCACACCTGTCAGAATGGCTAAACTAACAGGTCAGGAAACAATAGATGTTGGTGAGGATGTGGAAAAAGGGGAACCCTCTTATACTGTTGGTGAGAATGCAAAATGGTGCAGCCACTCTGGAGAACAGTACGGAGGTTTCTCAAAAAGTTAAAAATAGAACTACCCTATGATCCAGCAATTGTATTACTAGGTATTTATCCAAAGGATACAAAAATGCTGATTCAAAGGGGCACATGTACCCCAATGTTTATAGCAGCATTATCAACAATAGCCAAAGTATGGAAAGAGCCCAAATGTCCACTGACTGATGAATGGGTAAACAAGATGTGATATATATATATCACATTATATATATATATATATATATATATATATATATATATATATATCTCAAAAAGAATTAAATCTTGCCATTTGCAATGACGTGGGTGGAGCCAGAGTATATTATGCTAAATGAAATAAGTCATGCAGAGAAAGACAATTACCATATGATTTCACTCATATGTGTAATTCAAGAAACGAAACAGATGAACATAGTGGAAGGGAAGGAAAAATAAAATAGGATAAAAACATAAAGGAGGCAAACCATAAGGGACTCTTAACTATACAGAACAAACTGAGGGTTGATGGAGGGGAGGTGGGTGGGGGTATGGGCTAAACTGGTGATGAGCATTGAAGAGGGCACTTGTTGTGATGAGCTCTGGGTGTTATATGGAAGTGATGACTCACTAGAGTCTACTCTTGAAACTAATACTACACTAACTGTTAACTAACTTGAATTTAAATAAAATCTTGGGGAAAAAATTAGACCTGATATAGCCATAGGAATTAAATAGGTTGAGGATGGTATGAAGAGTACTGTGGGCAGACACAGCAGCCTGAGCAAATATCCTAGGGTGGGAAAGGCCAGTGTGGCTAGAGCATATTGAGAGGAGGGGAGAACACCACAAGATAAGGCTTGGTGTACATAGTAGTAAGATGGTTCAGGGCTTTGTAAAGCACATTAATTATTCCACAGTTCATGTCAAGCTGGATATCACTTAGAGAACAGATTAGAAAGGAATAAAAACAGAAATTAGGAGACAATCCATTGCTTTTAGGTTAGTGGACTCCAAGCAAGCTGTAACAGTAGCTTGGACAGGGACATGATTGGGACATGAAGAGTTGTAGATGGATTCAAGGCTTATTTAGGAATTATGACCTATTTGTGATAGATTGCTTTAAGAATCTGTTATTTCTTTATTTTATTTTATTTAGATATAATTAATATATAATACTGTATTCATTTTAAGTGTACAGGATAGTGATTTGATATATGTATATATTGGGAAATGATTACCACAATAAGTCTATAGCACACACAGTTACAAATTCTTTTTTCCTGTAATGAGAACTTGTAAGATCTACTCTTAGCAACTTTCAAATACACAATACAGTATTGTTAACTATAGTCACCATGCTGTACATTACATACCCAGGACTTAAATATTTTATAACTGGAAGTTTTTACCTTTTACCACCTTCACTCATTTCTCCCACCCTCAGCCCCTGCCTCTGGCAACCACCAATCTGTTTTTGTATTTATGAGTTGACTTTTTTTTTAGATTCCACATATAAGTGAAATAAAACAGTATTGTCTTCTCTCTCTGACTTATTTCACTTAGCATAATGCCTTTGAGGTCCCACATGTTGTCACAAATGGCAGGATTTCCTTCTTTTTTATGGCTGAACAGTATCCCATGATATATTTATTCCATATCTTCTTTACTCATCTATTGATGGACACTTCTGAGTCTTGGACATTGTAAATAATGCTGCAATAAATGTGGGGTACAGATATCTTCTCAAGTTTCATTTCCTCAGATAAAAATCCAGAAGTCAAATTTCTAGATCATATGGTAGTTCTGTTTTTAATTTTTTGAGAAACTTTCATACTGTTTTCCACAGAAGGTGCACCAATTTACATTCCCACCAACAGTTCACAACCATTCCCTTTTCTCTACATCCTCACCAACATTTGTTATTTTTTGTTTTTTTTGTTTTGTTTTGTTTTGTTTTTTGATAAGAGGCATTCTATCAGATGGGAGGTGGTATCTCATTGTGGCTCTTATTTGCATGTCTCTGATAATTAGTGATGCTGAGCACTTTTTCATGTACCTGTTGGCCATTAGTATATCCTCCTGGAAAAATGTCCATTCAGTTCCTCTGCCCATTTTTAAATTACATTGGCTTTTATAGGTTTGTTTTTGTTTTTGATATTGAGTTTTAGGGGTTCTTTGTGTATTTTGGATATTAGTCCCTTATCAGATATATGATTTGCAAGTATTTTCTCTTATTCCATAGGTTGTCTTTACACAAACTCTAACCTGGATGATTTTAACAGCCTTGTATATAGTATTTCTATTTATATACTTCTTGAAGATACCAAGATCCTACTGCTATCCTTAAAAACAGATTTTTGAAGGACAAAATTTAAAACTGTGAAGTATCAGTAGAATATTGGGTAAACAGGAAAATACAAGAAAATCTCAGACAGTTTAAATTTCAAAACCTTGAACAAGGGATGAAATAGTCAAAACACAATGCTTATCATAAATCTCTTACCTGTTGATACACAATAAAATAACTGTCAGATGGATACAGAAGCTAACTAGGATCTCAAACATGCTAGGTGAATAGTTTAAAAAAAACGTTTATCTCATAATAGATTTTAAAATGCTTAAAGTTGAAAACCATAAAAAACTAATGGATTGTATATAATAAGAATTAAAATATCCTATGTATCAATAATTATTGTATGTAGTAAAATTAAAGAGGAAGCCAGGCAAACTAATTTCATATATATTAAAATCTCAGCTTAAATAACCTGACTGTATAAAGGGCACTATCTATGTAAAAAAGACTAAAAAGTAAGACACCAATAAAAATGGTTATATGATCTAAACAGTCAAATCTCAGAGAGAAAAATTTAAATGCATAAAATTTAACAGCCCCCAAAATCAAGAAAATAAGAAAGAATGAAACTATGTAATAGCATTTTTTGCATAGTAAATTGTAACATTTATAAAGATTTATAGTACTCATTATTATGGAGTATTTGATAAAATGTGTGTTTTTATACTTTACTCTTTTTGTTAAGCATTTATATAAAATATTATGACATTTCAGAAGAAAATTTAGCAATATAAATTAAACATTTTAAAATATGTACATTTTAACTTGGTGATTCAACTTTGGAAAATTATCCTAAGGGAACATTCAGAGATGATATCAGAATTTTATGTACTATAAAATTCACTGTACCATTGTCATGAAGAAAAGAAATGGCTTAAATATTCTTCCCTGTGAAAACTATGAAATTGATAATGTTCATTACAAAAAGTTGAATATTATTTAGACATGATAAAACATATGTTTGAAGAAAATGACATAGGAAAATAGTCACAATATAAAGTTAAAAGTAGATAAAGTAAATTTTACCACATAATTTTCTGCACTTGTACTCAGATACATGTGAAAAAGGAAAAAGGAAAAGAAAAAGGAAAAAGAAATACAATAAATACCAAATATTTATAGTGGTTTTTCTCTTGGCTGTGACATTCCAGGTGATTTTTAAAATCGCTTTTGTTCACACAATTTTGTATTTTCTAAATATTCTTCCCTACTTCTTATATTCCAAAAAAAATATATTGAAAAAGAAAAAAATAAGCTATCTACTCCAACTTAGCTTAAAGGAAAAAAATAAAAGAGTAGAAAAGGAGATAAAAGAAAAATAAGTCACAAGTAATTATTTAAAAAAGCCAACTGCAATTTTATAAACAACAGACATTCAAAACACCCCAATATCAGTTAGTTTGCCTTTGGTAGTGAATGAGAAAGCACTTGGCCAGAGGGTCCCATTTTCCTGGTCTCTTTGTGAAGTGCTCTGGTCAATGCATTTGTGAATCAGAATGCCTAAGCAAAACAAAATCATTAATTGATAAAGCCTTCATCTCTATCTTTATGTCCCTTCCCAATCTCACTAAGACAAATAGATGGCCTGGAATCAAATCTTCAGGTCTCCCATTTCTGGTCTTTTTAACCTGGAGCTGTCCCTTACTGTATCAGCAGTAACTGAGTTAATGTTGTTCTCTTTCCTCTGAGCCTTACCCTGACATCCAACTCCCAAATAAAAGCCTCACCCAATGAGAGTGAGAGTCACAGAAAGAAAAAGAAAAAGACAGAGATGGAAGTCCTCAGAAGACTGAGTATCTTCACTCAAAATATCTAAATTAGTGAAAAAATGACCACTCAATTTTTGCCAGAATTTTATATAGGAAATAGGTGATTATAAAATCTTTGTAATACAGGCTACAAAATAAAAAGCCTCTAGAAGCGGTCTCCAGAATAAATTCCGGAACACAGCAGACATGAACATCCAGGAAGCTAACACCACTGCCACAATCAGAAAGGGAAATCAGGTCACTGGAATTAAAGTAACATAAATAAAATAGTAAATAAATAATAAAATCAACCACTGTAGAGACATTTCTAAGTATTCCTTTAAAAAGCTCTAGTCTCAGAGGATAACCCAGGTAGTAACCTCTTTGACATCAGCCAGAGCAACTTCTTTCTAGATATGCCTCCTGAGGCAAGGGAAACAAAAGCAAAAATGAACTACTGGGACTTCATCAAGATAAGAAGCTTCTGCACAGCAAAGGAAACAATCAACAAAACTAAAAGGTAACCTATGGAATGGGAGAAGATATTTGTAAATGACGTATCTGTTAAAGGGCTAGTATCCAAAATATAGAAAGAATTTATCAAACTCAACACCCAAAAAATGAATAATCCAATTAAAAGATGGGAAGACATGAATAGACATTTTTCCAAAGAAGACATCCAGATGGCTAACAGACACATGAAAAGATGTTCAACATCACTCATCATCAGGGAAATACAAATTTTAAAAATGAGATATCACCTCACGCCTGTCAAATGGCTAAAATCAACAACACAAGAAACAACAGGTGTTGATGAGGATGTGGAGAAATGGGGACCCCCTCGTCCTGTTGGTGGGAATGCAAACCAGTGCAGCCACTCTAGGAAACAGTATGGAGGTTTCTCAAAAAGTTAAAAATAGAACTACCTTACCATTCAGCAATTGTACTACAAGGTATTTATCCAAAGAATACAAAAATACTAATTCAAAGGGATACATGCATCCCTGTGTTTATAGCAGCATTATCTACAAAAGCCAAATTATGGAAACAGCCGAAGTGTCCACTGACTGGTGAATGAATAAAGAAGAGCTCATATATATACACGGAATATTACTGAGCCATAAAAAAAGAATGAAACCTCGCCATTTGCAATGACATGGATGGAGCTAGAGAGCATTATGCTAAGCAAAATAAGCCAGTGAACGACAAATAGCATATGACTTCATTCATATGTGGAATTTAAGAAAAAAAGAAAGAAGCGAAGGTGAAAACAAAAAGAGAGAGGCAAACCAAGAAACAGATTCTTAACTATAGAGAACAAATGAATGGTTACCAGAGGGGAGGTAGGGGGGGATGAGTGAAATAAGTGATGGGGATTAAGGAGGGCACTTTTGTGATGAGCACTGTGGTATGGTATGAAAGTGTTGAATCATTATATTGTACACCTGGAACTAATAGTACACTGTATGTTAATTAACTGGAATTTAAACGGAAACTTTAAAAAAGTTTAAAAAAATAAAAAGCTTTAGCCTCCTGAGATTCTTCACATAGATTTATAAGAAGTAGATTTATAGCTATTTCTCTGGAAGATGGCTTAGATCTAAACAGATAATAGAACCTTTCAATTCTCTGAGAGGCACAAATGCTTATAGCTCAGATTAGGTCTCTAGGTTATGGCCCAGAAAAAAGTACTTGCTCTTTAAGTATTTATATTTCAAAAAGAATGAAGCCCCAGAACTCTCTAGATCAAAAAGGCAGAGGGATTGGAGTAACACACAAAAGGGTTAGAGTTAGGGCTCAGGCCCCCCTTACAATTCCTTTCAGAAGAGCAGGACAGCTGCCTCTTTCCCTCCACAAGCTGGGAAAAATCATGTTTCTTTGCCCTTCACCTATGGAATGTCTGGATACTCGTGTAGGAAAATCTCCACCGGCTCTCATCACTTCACCCTAGGGATAGGCACCAGGGCAAAAAGGGAACCAGTACACTTATTCATCACGAAGTGATAAATAAGAGATCTGTCTCTGACCCAGAATGCCTCCTGGATGCATTCAGAATAAAATTAATAAAGATGAATATTACAAACCCCATAATCACCAAGGCAACAATAAGCAATTCAGAGATCCAGAAGCTAAAACACCACAAAACTAGAGACTAGGCATTGAAACACTTTTGAAACAAAACCCTACATCATCATAACCTTGACTGCCAGAAGAAAAAAATCACTTATAACAGAAAATTGGATTCTGACTCATGTTCATTATCTGAATGCCATATGAAGAAATCCAAATTGTAAAATCTAATTGGCATCCAAAATTCCAGCTATCAGGCAGCCTAAAAACATAGTTTTTGTTCTTTTACTTTCATACCACAGAACACATGAATGAATGGTGAGTACACATGTATATAGAGATACTGGGTAAAACTGTACTGTTATAAAATAATGAAAAATCAAATAGGTTCCTGTGTTCTTCAGGATCTGAAAATACTGTCAAAGTAAGCTGAAGATATTTGGGCAGCTACAATATGGGAACGACTTGTTTGCTACTTCAAGTTGAAAATTTTCAATGGTTCCTTTGGAAGCTGAGAAAAATGTTCTTCTATCCTGGAAGATATAAATTATGTATGTTTTAATGTATTTATAAACCTGAGAAAAATGATAAAGAATAACCATTGCCCACGTAAATCCTATATTACATAGAAACATAACCATCCTCCAATTATGGGTACACACAGAATGTTCTGAGTAGAAATAAAGATCTTTAAACATGTTTTCTCTTGCCATATTCTTATCTTTATATATTTGTTAATTAGTATGCTATGAATTTTCCTGCAACAAAAAGGAAAAGGGAAAATCCCTCACCTAGATTTCCTGTTAGAAAATATGTAAGAGATGCTAAAGTAAGGAAAGAAAAACATGAAATAGGAAAATATCTCAGGGAAATGGGGGGAAAAAAACAACAGAAAATTCATTAATGGCAATAAGGAACAGACATTTAATAAAATCTATGGCCCATTTAAGAAAACACCTAGAATTTTCTTTAAAAAGATACTCTCGTAACATTCTGAAAAATGGACTGTTAAGGTTCTAAGATTTGAATCTGTGAAGAAAATTTTGAAGAGCATTTAATGCTCTCAACGAGAAATGATGGTGGATTTACTGAAGAAAGAAGAGATGTGACCACAGACATAGCCAGGAAAAGAGAACCCATTTGAGCTAGAGCTCCAGAATCACACTCCAAGACAGTTTCTCCTCTTCTTCCCTCGCATTCTACCTACTGAGCACCAATGAATCAAATGTTCTACAATTCGGGGCGCCTGGATGACTCAGTCGTTAAGCGTCGGCTCAGGTCATGATTCCAGGTCCTGGGATCGAGCCCCGCATCAGGCTCCCTGCTCATGGGAAGCCTGCTTCTCCCTCTCCCACTCCCACTGCTTGTATTCCCTCTCTTGCTGTGTCTCTCTCTGTCAAATAAATAAATAAAATCTTTAAAAAAAATGTTCTACAATTCATTTTTTCTCTAGTCCAAACAATAATATCTCAACCACTAACTCCTTGTGGGAGCAAGGATTATGCCTGGCCTTGAAACTCTTTAAGCAGCATGTAGAAGAGAGGTTGGAGGTTCAATCTGAGGGGTTCAAGAGTAAAATAAACCTCCAACATCACCTTTTACCCCTATGTCTAAGGAAAAGAGAGAGATGGTAATCAAGCAATGAATTAAAACAAATAGCATAAATTTTGATAGATTTTATTTTCAAATTTTAAATCACTGGATCAATTATTTTAAGCCTTAAATTAATTTTCTTCAAATGCAAGAAAAAATCATTTAAATACAGGAGATTCTGTTGTTCTGCTGTGAGGGACAAACAACAGCTTGCAAGTTCAGCACATCTTGAAACCAGTAAAAATGTCAAATTTCAGTAAAATATGTTAATGATTTTCAAACGAAGTGTCTTGAGCACTTGGCTTCCTTCAGTCCTCTGGTAAAATGGTAAGACAGAAATATTTATTAAAAACTAGTCTCTTGGTTGGGACACCTGGGTGGCTCAGATGGTTAAGCGTCTGCCTTCGGCTCAGGTCACGATCCCAGGGTCCTGGGATCGAGTCCCGCATCGGGTTCCCTGCTAGGCAGGGAGCCTGCTTCTCCCTCTGCTGCTGCCTCTCTCTATCTCTCTCTCTCTGACTCTCATGAATAAATAAATAAAACAAAGAAAAAGAAAAAGAAAAAGAAAAACTAGTCTCTTGGTCAAAACAGGATAAAGCAACTTTACATGGTTGTTAACATTTTCTGCCTTCTTAGGGAACATAATTTCTGATGTAGTAAAATTAATCCCCTTATTATTACCACCTTTTCAAGGAGCCCAAGTAAGTAATTTTCAGACAGCACAGTCAAGATTCAAGGAAAAACCAAACTAACATTCATTAGCAATTAGAAGTCATCATAATCATAGCTATGTCCAGATTAAATATGCACATTTGGATGCCAACCATGATGATTAAGTTAATATGCCACCTTTGTTAGTGTCACTATGGCAATATCACAGTTAAAATTATCCAGGTTAAAACTAATAACCTCAATAGGCAATGAACTAACAGTGTGCAAATGTAAGAGAATGCACTGATTTAGGGTGCCTGGGTGGCTCAGTTGGTTAAGCGACTGCGTTCGGCTCAGGTCATGATCCTGGAGTCCCAGGATCGAGTCCCGCATCGGGCTCCCTGCTCAGCAGGGAGTCTGCTTCTCCCTCTGACCCTCCCCCCTCTCATGTGCTCTCTCTCTCTCATTCTCTCTCTCTCTCAAATAAATAAATAAAATCTTTAAAAAAAAAAAGAGAGAATGCACTGATTTAGAAAACTGGGAAAATGTAGATATTTCAATCCCTGTTTTCTCCTCATTCCTCCAGGAAAAGGAGACAAAAGAGCTAAATTTAGAGAAAAGGGAAATTATTGATCATTGTAAGCATTCTTTCAGTAAACACTTTTATGATCTGTTAAAAACAAATTTTAGAGCAACTCTCTTTGTGACTCCTTCCCTTATGTCCCCTTTGCATTCCTTGTGGATTTCTTCTTTAGTCCTCAGCAGAAGTCTGCCTTAGTTAAGCAGCCCTTTGTATTATTTTACACATTCCTCCCCTCTCCCTCTCCCATTTATAAATGAAGTTCTAATACTGGCCTCTAGCATGGGAAGTACTAAAGGAGTACTAGCATCCGAAGTGGGATGACAGTAATAAGAACAGTTTCCTTATTTAAGTACCATCATATACCCATTGTCTTAGTTGGATCCCTCCTTACCATAGATCCTAAGACAAGGATGTAAGTCCAAGTATTTTAACTGAGAAGAGAGCTCAAGAACTATAAATGAAGAATTAGGGAAAGTGAAATAAACCATAAAGCGTATGTCAAAGATCAAGTTTCCAATAAGGGCAATTGGGGCTCAATTTCATTGTGAACCCTCTGAGATACTGTGTGAGTATGCCTCAGAATCAGCCTAATCAGGTATGGAAGGCTAAGTCATTTACGTTTTGATTCCATCACCCTTTGGTGAGGATGGCCTCAGCCATATGGTCTTTTTCTCCTACTTGGTTGTGCCTGTATGTAGCCAGCAAGCCCCCCTCTACTAGAGAAAATCCTTTCTCTGCTAGAGAAAATCCAGAGAAGACATGCATAAGCCCTTGTGATGAGCAGCCATCAGATGGCTGTGAACTGTCAATAACTTCAGCTAAACCTAAGTGAGCTAAGGAGATACAGAGCAGACATCAGTAAGGTCAGCTCTTGATTTGATTCAGGGTTCCAAGCCAGATTCTGGAATGAAAATAGTTAAGAAGACAAAAATTGATTCCTCATGAAGTTCATGGGATTTATAAGAGCAGACAAGTCTAAACAATTCTGAAAATCAACAATTTGATTACATTTGGTACATTTATGTAACAGCTGACATTTTGTCTTATCCCTGTAATTTTTCATCTTAAAGGAATCACGCTGCTGTTTCTCTTCCTCACCAAGCTACGCAGGAATTCCATACTGTTATTCCACAACCTATGCAGCCAATTAGGTTTTATGATCCTACAAACCACCTGAACTCTGTCTAGAAACAGAGATTGTCTCTGTGCTTTATGTTATAGAATTGTTCACTACCTCCAATTTCTCAGTCCTCAGCCCAAGGTGAAACAGCAATGAACAGACATAAAGCTTCCCCCTTAGTCTATTTCACTGCCTAAATTTTTGTTATACATTTTCTAGCTGTTGGGGAGTTAATGTAGATTATTTTTTTTTAAGATTTTATTTATTCATTTGAGACACAGAGATACAGAAAGAGAGAGAGAGAGCATGAGCAGGGAGAGAGGCAGAGGGAGAGGGAGAAGCAGGGTCCCCACTGAGCCAGGAGCCTGACGTGGGGCTCGATCCCAGGACCCCAGGATCATGACCTGAGCTGAGGGCAGATGCTTAACCATCTGAGCCACCCAGGTGCCCCTAGGTTCTTTCTGATCACACAATCTCTTATGCTCTGATTCCTTCAAGACACAGGATTTTCATAAAGTGAGAGTCCATTTAAACACACACAAACCAAAAGTGTATTATCAGTAACTCAGAAGTTCCCTGATGCCTCCTTCTAGTGACCATTCAACCCATAAGTAACCACATTCCTGACATTTGTCACCATAAATTAATTTTGCCTGCTTTTGAACACCATATAAATGGAATCAAACAGTACATACTGTTCTATGTGGGGCCTCTCTTATTCAATATTTTACACATTACTGTAGGTAGCAATAGATAATTCTTTATAACTTTCAGATAGTCTATTTTATAAATTCACCACAATATATTTCTTCTACAGTTTGTGGATATTGGTTTATTACTATTTATTAGCTACTGCAAATACTGCTTCTACAAAAATTATTGTGTAGGGCGCCTGGGTGGCTCAGTCGTTAAGCGTCTGCCTTCAGCTCGGGTCATGATCCCAGGGTGCTGGGATCGAGTCCCACATCGGGCTCTCTGCTCTGCAGGAAGCCTGCTTCTCGCTCTCCCACTCCCCCTGCTTGTGTTCCTGCTCTCGCTCTCTCTCTCTCTGTCAAATAAATAAATAAAATCTTTAAAAAAAATTATTGTGTATTTGGTAAATGTCTGTATGCATTTTTCTTGTATACATGCATAGAAGTGCGATGCTGGACCAAAGATTGTATGTTTTGTTCAATTTTATCGTATACTATTAACATTTTTCCAAAGTGATTTTATCAGTTTTATTTTTCAATTGTTTGTTCCCATACTTAGTTGCTGCTAAATACCATTATATTTGATTGCTTTATATCAACCTTGCTAGATCCACATGTCTATTTTAATAGAACACCAGTCAAATATTTTGGACTTTCTATATACACAATCATTTTAACAAATGTTTATAATTTATTTCTTCTATTCTCATTTTTAAAAAATCTTATTTCACTTGCTAGGACAACCAATTTAATGTTGGATAAAAATGTTGAATAAAAATTGTTTTAATAAGCAATTTGAATCAACACTGACTTTGGAACAAAGCATTCAATATTTTATTATTAAATACATTGCTTGCTGAAGGATTTTTGTAGATACCCATCAAAAGGAGATTGACTTTTTTCCTAATGTTCCAAGGAACACTTATTTTGTTCATAAATTGGTGTGAAATTTTATCAGATGTTTTTTTGCATCTACAAAGACTATTATTTTCCTAGGGCTGTCATAACAAATTCCCACAAACTCTGTGGCTTAAAACAATAGAATTTTCCTGTCTCACAGTTCTGGATACTGGAAGCCCTCAAACACCAATGTGTCACCAGGGCTGTACAAAGACTCTGAAGGAGAATCCCTCCTTGCCAATTCCAGGTCCTGTGGGCTCCAGGCATTCTTTGACTTAATGGCTTTAAAATTCCACTCTCTGCCTCCTTCTTCACATGATCTTCTTCTCAGTGTATCTTTCATGTATCTCCCTCTCCCTGTGTTTTATAAGAATGCATGTGATTGGATTCAGAGCCCACCTAGATAATCCAGGATAAGCTCCTCCTCTCAAGATCCTAAACTTAATCATATAGTTAGCCATATCACGTAATATTCACAGATTCCATGGACTTTATATAGGTACCTTTTGGGTGACATTTTTTGGCCACCACAAATTCATATAATTTGTCTCTTTTTTTTTTTAATATGGTGAATTATATTGTTTTATTTTTTTCTTAATGTTAAACTAACCCTTTACTTCAAGGATGAATTGAACTTGATCATGATACATTATACCTTTATATATTGTTGGATTTGATTAATAATATTTTGTTTAGTCTGTTTTTGCACCTGTATTCATGAAAGATATTATTATGCTGTAACCTTAGAATGTTTCCTTGTCAAGTTTTGGTATAAAATTTATACTGGCATCATTAAAATGAGTTTACAGTGTTATTCCTTTCCATATCATATATCTGGGAGAGTTGTTCAAAGTTTTGTGTTAATATTTCTTTGAATGTTTGGGTGTATTTGATAAATCCGTATAATCCTGGAAGGTTATCTGTGTGAAGATATTCATTATATGTTTAATATATTTAGTACTAATTAGATTTTCAATTCATCTTATGTCATTTGTGTTTTTTCCAGGAAGTTTTTCATTTCAAACCTTGTCAAATATATTGGCATAAAGCTGTTAATGGTATACTTTAACAAATTTTAATATCTGTATGATTTGTATTGGTGATTCCTCTTTCACTCATAATATTGCTAGTTTGTACTTTGTCTATATGTTTCTTTTCATCTTGTTAGAGATTCAAAAATTGCATTAATTGTTTCAAAGAACTTATTTCAAGACTTGTTGATTTTTTTCAGTATAGTTCATTTGGTTTCTTTTTCATTTGTGCTTAATATTTCTTTGGTTTAATATACTAGTCACGTTCCATCTTCTCAAGATGGATTTCCACGTATCCTCCCTTTTAATATATGCATTTATGACTATATTTTTCTTCCTAATCACTCTAAAACAGCTTTTAATGATGTTTCACTAGTTTTTGTAATTTATATTTTTATTTTTACTGAGTTCAAAAATATTCTAATTTCCATTAGATTTCTACTTTGACCAATGGGTTATTTAAGAATGTATTATTTTTCTTGTTATTTATTACCACTGTGCTATTAATTTCAACTGTAGTCAGAAAATATACCATGAATGAACTACGTACATCCTTTGAGATATGCCAAGTCTTGCTTTGTGATCCAGAAAATACCACAAATAATCAATTTTGGTAAATAATCCACATCCAGTTGAAACAAACAAATATTTGTTTTTTGCTGAATGCTCTGTTTTATTAATCTATATCAAAAGGTCAATATTCTTACTAATGTGTGTAAAATCTTTCCCATCCTTATTTCATTTTGTTCTACTTTTTTCTATGATGAACTGAAAAGCTTGTGCTGATTTCATCTACTATGAATGTAGAGTTGGCTTATTATTTCTTAATTCTGTGAATTTGCTTCATATATGAAGCTACGTACAGTTCCCTGTGTAAGGATCCTTTAATAATTGTGCTATTCTCTCTTCATCTCAAATAATTTTGCTTAAAGTTTACTTTGATATTAGCTTAAGTTTTTCCAATGCATTAGTTTGCTAGAGCTTCTGTAACAAAGAACCACATACTGGTTGGCTTAAACAACCAAAATTGTTTCATAGTCCCAGAGGTTAGGGGTCCAAAATCTAGGTGTTGGCAGGGTTGGTTTCATCTGAGGGCTAGGAGAAAGAATCTTCCATGCCTATTGCTTAGCATTTGCTGTTTTGTTGGCAGTCTTGGTATTTGTTAGCTTAGAGAAGCATAACCCCAATTTCTACTGTCCTGTTCACATGACATGCTCCCTCAGGGCATGTTTCTGTTCAAATTTCCCCTTTCATAAAGACTTTGTCACACTGGAGTAGGAGCCCACTCTATTCCAGTACAACCTCATGTTAATTACATCTGCAATGAGCCATCTCCAAATAAGACTGGATTATGAGGTTATGGAGTGTTAGGACTTCAACATATGAATTCTGGGAGGACACAGTTTAACCCACAGCATCAGATTTGCTTTGGCTGGCTTTTACATGAATAAAATGACTTTTCTCCATGACTTAGTACATAAATAGGTTTCATTTCATGAGTCTGTGAGTCAGGTGTGATAGCACTGCTCTAGGCTCCATCCAGGCTAGATGTAAGTCTTTCACATGTCTTTTCATGCCAGAAATCTTACTAAAGGAGCAACTCTTGTCTAGGATATACACTTCTCATGGTGAGGAGAAGGAATGTAAAATGTCAAAAGAAACCATAAAAACATATTTACAGCTTCTGCTTGAATGGAGCATAAGTCCTATCCATGCCCATCTTACTGGTCACTGCAAGGAATAGCAGAAGCTCAACATCACTGAAGTGAGAAGTATAATATTCTCATGAAGTTAGGGAGAAGGAGAGTAAATATTTGCTGAAAAATATTATAATCTACCTACCATTCTTTTACTTCTGATATTTCTATTTTTAATAATGAATACTTTTACTATTTCTTTAAGTTTGTCTCTTATAAGCAGCATATCTTACCTTTTTTTAACTCTAGCCTAAAATCATGTATTTTAATTGAAGCATTTATTTCATTAAATGATAAGGCTTATATGTTATCATGTTACACAAGTTACAGCACATATAAGATTGGGCAGAAGTATGACTTTATTTTAAAAGTCCTAGGTATTTACCAGAATTGTTCATGAAATTGTAAGTTCTTTAAATTTGGGGGGGTTAAGTTACTGGCTATGTAGTTGATACAGATTTTTATTGCAACTTGATTTAATTATAATGTATATAAAACAAAAGCAACATATTTTCAGGAAACAGTTTGATGGGTTTTAAAAATTTATACAATGTTGCAACTACACCAAAATTAGTTTTTAGAACCCTTCCCTCACCAAAAAAAAATGTTCCTTTATGCCAACGGTCAGCTATTTTCCTTTGTAGATATGAATGTATATAATTGGCTAACATTTTGTTAAGGTTTCTATATCTTCACAAGGGATATTGGACTCAGGTTTTCTTTTTATGTTATGTCTTTGACTCTAGTATCAGGGTAATGCTTTCCCATTAAAATAAATTGAAAAGCATTCCCTTCTCCATTACTACTTGAAAAAAATTGAGGGAGACTGATAAAATTTCTTAAAGATTTAAAAAAATAATCACCAATGAGCAAGTAGAACTAAATTTTACTTTTGCGGATGTTTTTAATTAATAATTAAACTCATTAAACTCATTTAAATTTATTTCATTGATATAAATTATTTACATTTTCTCATTTCTTGAAGCAGTTGTTTTCATGAAATGTGTCTATTTCATCTAAATTGGCATGTTAATTAGTGTAAAGTTGTTTACCATACTTACTTATTATCATCTTAATGTCTGTAGGTCATGTACTGAGATCCTAGCTTTTATTCCAAAATTGCTATTTCTTTTTTCTTTTTATTTTTTTAAGATTTTATTTATTTATTTGACAGAGAGAGACACAGCAAGAGAGGGAACACAAGCAGGGGAGTGGGAGAGGGAGAAGCAGGCTTCCTGCTGAGCAGGGAACCTAATGCGGGGCTCAATCCCAGGACCTTGGGAAATGACCTGAGCAGAAGGCAGACACTTAACGACTAAGCCACCCAGCTGCCCCTAAATTGGTATTTCTTAAAATTATTTACGCAAAGTTTTATCCAATTTAATGATGTTTTTAATAGAACCTTTGGTTTTATTGTTTGTTGTTGCTTTTATATATTGCTTTATCCTCTTCTATTTCATCATCTTCTGATCTAATCTTTTTTATTTCTTTCCTTCTGTCTGCTTATATTAGGGTTTAATCTACTCTTCTTTTTCTAACTTCTCGTGGTAGAACCTAGAGCACTGACTTTAAATCATTATTTCATAATACAAACATTAAATGTTGTAAATTTCCCACTAAGCATTGCTTTAGCAGCATCCCAGAGATTTTGGTATGTAGTCCATTATTATTTAACTTGAGCTATTTTCTATTTTCTCCTATGATTTTTTCCTTTGACTTATGGTTTATTTAGAAATGTGTTAATTTCTACATATCTATGGGCTTGCTGAATTTCTGTTATTGATTTGCAATATGAGTCCATTGTGGTAAGAGATCAAATAATTTCAATCCTTTAAACTTATTAAAACTTATTTTATGACTTACCATGTGGTGTACACTAATTGATGAACAGGTACACTTGAATAAATACGTATTTTAGACACGTTGGATAGAGTATTCTGTAGATGCTAATTAGATTGAGTTGGATTCCAATGATTCCCTATTTTCTCTACTGTTAGAGATCTTTTATCTTCCTGTTCTTCTAATTACTGAATAAAATTACTGAAATATTCATTTATGATTATTGAATTTTCTATTTCTCCTTTCTATTCTATAAGGTTTACTTCAAGTATTTTGGAACTCTGCAATTATGTGCACATCTATTTATAAATGTTACATCATCCTATTCTATGCATTCTTCTACCATTAAGAGTGCATGTAGTTCTTTTGTTGTAACATGGTAGAGGGGGAGGAAGGGCGTAGGCTCACCTTGTCCCACAAATACTAGATAACTATGAAATAATTCTAAATACCCAGAAATTGACCTGAGACTGGCAGAACAGACTATACAACTAAAGGTAGAGAAGAGCCCACATCAAAGAAGGTAGAAAGGGCAGTGGTGTGGGAAAGATATGAATCATGGCCACTGTGGTGGGGAAGAGGTCTGCAGTCACAGATGAGAAAGATGAGAGACAGAATAACACAGAGGAGAGAAAATGAATCTCCATGGCAATCGGCTTGGAAAGTGAGAGGAGCTGAATTTCGTGACTTCTGGTGACCAGTGGGGCTTAAAGTCTAAAGTTTTAGAGGTGAGCAGACTTGGCTGGAATAGAGTCTAGAGGGCATTGCTCTGCATGTGGAGGGAACAAAGGCAAACAACCCACAGGCATACAGCTTGGAAACAGCAATCTGAAGGGTGCCTGCGGCACACAGTGGGGAGGTTATTTGCTCATTTTGGAATACTTCACAGAGAGGCAGCATTCATGGAGAGATCACTCCAGGATCAAAGGAATGGCAGGTGCCCTTTTCCCCCCCATCCCTCAGCCCAAGCACAGGGCCACCTGCAGGAACCAGTTCTGTGCCTATACTGGCTACCTAACTTGCTCATAGCAAGACCTGTCCCACTTACCCCTCCAGTGCTCCAGTAGAACTGCCCTTCCCTGTCTTGCTTGCCTCAGTCCCAGCGCTGCAGGCAACCTCCCACAGGAGACCAGCCCAAACCCCTGCTCACAACATATTTCCCTACTGAGGAGTTTTGCAGAGCCCAGGATCCTGCAGCGAGTGATAAGTCTCATTTCAAAGCAGACCATAGCACACCTAGTTAAAAGTACCACGTTCAGGCCAGGGACAAAACACTGCCCACAAAAAGCAAAAAGAACCCCTGCAGATGACTGGCTTAAAGGATAAAACAGCCAGGAGAAAGCTCCCAGAAGCACCAGGCCCTAGAGAACAGGGGACACTACACTACAGGGCACAGTATGATCTCTTCTTCATAAGGCCATTACCCTCAAGAAAAGGAAATGGAGCTGACTGTCTTAACACAGAGAAACAGGCACAGAGACTTAGACAAAATGAGAAGACAAAGAAATTTATCCCAAATGAAAGAATAGGACAAGGCCATTGGCCAGAGATTTAAATGAAACAGATACAAGTAACATGTCTGATGGAGAATTTAAAGCAAATAATCATAAAGATACTCACTGGACTTAAGAAAATGGTGGAAGATATGAGTGAGACCTTTAATATAAAGATAAGAAATAACAGAGAAGAGATAAAGGGCTCAATAAATGAAACAAGAAACACGCTTTACAGAATGAGCAGCAGGCTGGAAGAAGCAGAGGAATTAATTAATGACCTAGAAGACAGAGTAATGGAAAGTAATCAAGCTGAACAAAAGAGAGAAAAAAGAATGCAAAATGAGAATAGATTTAGAGAACTCAGTGACTCCATCAAATCATGTGTATTATAGGAGTCCCAGAAGAAAAAGAGAGAGAGAAAAGGGGCCAGAAAATTTATTTGAAATAGAAATAATAGCTGAAAACTTTCCTAATCTGGGGAAGAAAACAGATATGCAGATCCAGGAGGCACAGAGAACCCCCAGCAAAATCAACAAAAGCAGATCCACACCAAGACATATTGTAACTAAATTGGCAAAATATAGTGATAAAGAAAAAATTTTAAAAGCAGCAAGACAGAAGAACTCAGTAACATGTAAGGGAAACCTGATAAGGCTAGCAGGAGATTTTTTAGCAAACTTTCCAAGCCAGAAAGAGGTGGCATAATATATTCAAAGTACTGAATATGAAAAATTTGCAGCTCAGAATACTCTAGCCAGGAGGGTATCATTCAGAGTAGAAGGAGAGATAAAGAGTTTCCCAGACAAGCAAAAACTAAAGGAGCTCATGACAATTAAACCAGCCCTGTAAGAAATATTAAAGGGGATTGTGTTAGCTGAAAGGAGGGGCCAAAAGTGACAGTATGAAGGTAGAAAACACAAAAGCAGTAAAAATGAATATTTCTGTAAAAAATCAAAGCACTAACAAAATAATAGGATGTAATTAGGACAACTTATACAAAAAAGGGGGGAAGGAGACGAGTAAAGTATGAGTTTAAACTTAAACAACCATGAACAAATAAAAACTGCTATATGCAAAAGAGGTTATACACAATCCTAATGGTAACCCTATATCAAAAGCCACTAATAAATGTGCAAAGAATAAAAAGAAAGAAATCCAAATATATCACTAAGAAAATCAGAAAACAATGAAAGAGAAAGACAAGAAAAGATCAGAGAAAATCTCCAGGAACAACAAGTAATAAAATGGCACTAGATACACTTCTATCAATAATTACTTTGAATGTAAACGGACCAAATGCTCCAATCAAAAGACATAGGATGTTAGAATGGGTAAAAATAAATAAATAAAACCCATCCATATGCTGCCCACAAGAGACTCATTTTAGACCTAAAGATACCAACAGATTGAAAGTGAGGGGATTGAGAAACATCTATCGTGCAAATAGACGTCAAAAGAAAGCTGGAGTAGCAATACTTATTTTGATAAAATAGATGTTAAAACAACGACTGTAACAAGAGACAAAGAAGGACACTATATATGAATAAAGGGGACAGTCCAAGAAGAATATATAACAATTGTTAAGTATTTATGCACCCAAGATAGGAATACCCAAATATATAAAACAGTTAATAACAAATATCAAGGAACTAACTGATAATAATAAAATAATAGTAGAGAACGTTAAAACCCCACTTACATCAATAGAAAGGTTATCTAAAGAGAAAATCAAAAAGTAAACAATGGCTTTTAATGGATTTGATAAGATATATTCAGAACATTCTGTCCTAAAACAGCAGAATATACATTCTTTTCAAGTGCACATGGAATATTTTCCAGAAGAGATCACAAACTAGCCCACAAAATAAGCTTCAATAAATTTAAGAAGATCAAAGTCTTACCCATACATCTTTTCTGACCACAACACTATGAAACTAAAAGTCAACCACAGAAAAAATCTGGAAAGACCACAAATACATGGAGATTAAAGAACATGCTACTAAAAAATGAATGGGTCAACCTGGAAATAAAAGAAATTAAAAAATCCATGGAAACAAATGAAACTAAAAACACAACAGTCCAAAACCTTTGGAATGCAGCAAAAGTAGTTCTAAAAGGGAAGTATAGGGGCCTACCTCAAGAAGCAAGAAAAATCTCAAATAAACAACTAACCTTACCACCTAAAGGAGCTAGCAAAAGAACAACAAACAAAACCTAAAACCAGCAGAAGGAAGGAAATAATAAAGATTAGAGCAGAAATAAATAACATAGAAACTAAAAAAACAATAGAAATGAAACCAGGAGCTGGGTCCTTTTAAAAAATTAATAAAATTAATTAAATAAGTAATCAATAAAATGGGTAAACCCCTAGCCAGAACTTATCAAGAAAAAAAAAAAGAGAGAGAAAGGACTCAAATAATTAAAATCACAGTGAGAGAGGAGAAATAACAACCAATTCCACAGAAATACAAACTATTATAAGAGAATAGTTATGAAAAACTATATGCCAATGAATTGGACAACCTAGAAGAAATGTACAAATTCCTAGAAACATATAAACTACCAAAACTGAAACAGGAAGAAATAGAAATTTTAAACATACTGATAACCAGCAAAGAAACTGAATCAGTAAACAAAAAATCCCAACAAAGGTCCAGGAACTGATGGCTTCACAGGCAAATTCTAACAGTAAAGAATTAATAGCTATTCAAACTATTCCAAAAAAGTAGAAGAGTAGAGCAAACTTCCAAATTCATTCCATGAGGCCAACATTACCCTGATACCAAAACCAGATAAAGACATCACTAAAAAAGAGAACTACGGGGCCAATACCTCTGATGAACATAGATGCAAAAATCCTCAACAAAATAGTAGCAAGCTGAACCCAACAATACATTAAAAAATCATTCAACATTATCAAGTGGAATTTATACCTGGATTGCAAGGGGAGCTTCAATATTCTCAAATCAATCAACATGATACATCATATCAATAAGAGAAAGGGTAAGAACCACATGATCATTTCAATAGATGCAGAATAAGCATTTGACAAAGTACAACATCCATTCATGATAAAAACCCTCAACAAAGTAGGTTTAGAGGGAACATACCTCAACATAATAGAAGGCCATATATGAAAAACCCACAGCTAACATCCTTAATGAGAAAAAACTGAGAACATTTCCCCTAAGGTTAGGAACAAGACAAGGTTGACCACTCTTTCCACTTTTATTCAACATAGTACTGGAAGTCTTAGCCATGGCAATCAGACAACAAAAAGAAATAAAAGCCATCCAAATTGGTAAGGAAAAAGTAAATTTCACAAGGAAAAAGTAAAATTTTCACATTTGCAGATGACATGATACTGTACATAGAAAACCCAAAGACTCCACCAAAAACTGCTAGAACTGATAAACAGGTTGTTTATATATATTAATATATAACTTTATGTATAATATACATTCCATATACTGCATACTATATATATTTTGTATATATAATTTTATATATAATATAGTATATACAATTAATATATAAATAGTATATATATTTTGTGTGTGATTACCCTACTGGGGTTCCTTGAGCTTCTTGGGTGTATATATAATTAATGTTTTCTCTCATTTGAGAAGTTTGTCATTAGTTTTTCAAATATTTGACTTCTGGCTCTTTTTCTCTTCTTCCAAGATTCCATCTTAATATGTGACAGAATTCATTCATAGCATATTGTAGGTCTTAGGTGAGTCAAATAAATCTGCATATACTTGCTCACAAAATCTTTTTCCTGGTATCTACTTAACTTTCAGGCTCACTTTGCCACAAATTACCTTTCCCTATTTTTTTTTACAATATAGCTTTACTGAATGTATTTTTTTAAACCTGCTATATCTTTTTCACCTTCTAATCTTTGAAAGAGCTACTATCTCTTTATAAAATATTTCTCCCCACCTTCCTTCACTAAAATAATAGGTATTTATCCTTCATGTGTGAGCTTAATTATTCATTTCTCCAATGAAGCTGTATTTGCCTGTAAGACCATTCAGAGTAAAAGAAACCCAAAATTTCAAAGTTTATCCTAACTTATGAAAACAATACACTTGAGCATTCATAGAATGTCCATATTTTCAAAAATGCCCAATGGCTCAAAGTTAGATTCCTACTGCTTAAATAAGGGATACTAGCTCAAATTTTTTGAAAGAAATAAAAGTACTGTGTAAAAGTTCTCTGTCACACTGGCTTTGCTAGTTTTTGTTGTATAAATGAAAAACCATATGACTAAACCAAGATGATTTGTTATTGAGATTTTTGTGACATTCCAGGGACAAGATGCAAATAGACCACTGTGATATTGCCACTTTGATCAACCTTGAAGACATTCAACTTAGGGTTCCTGCTTCTAAGTAAATGTATTCTAGCAGAATTGCTGACATTTGAAAATATCAGTGTAGGGATATGGTGGTGACAAGAGAAGTTTCAGTCATTTTGAAAAGTATTATAAAGTATTACAGATAACCATGTTGACAAAAACATGTGAACTACATTCCATACCAAAAATATAATCACATTATAGCATAATGGTCTTGGAAGAGAATATTAAAACAGATTATTTTCAGAAAATAAGCACATAGACACATAAACAAATAGCTAGCAGAGAGATCATCTGTAGAAATACAGAATGATTTGTTTTTTTTATTTTATTGTTATGTTAATCACCATACATTACATCATTAGTTTTTGATGTAGTGTTCCATGATTCATCGTTTGCATATAACACCCAGTGCTCCATTCAATACGTGCCCTCTTTAATACCCATCACCAGGCTAACCCATCCCCCCACCCCCTTCCCCTCTAGAACCCTCAGTTTGTTTCTGAGTCCATAGTCTCTCGTGGTTCATCTTGCCCTCCGATTTCCCCCCTTCGTTTTACCCTTCCTACTATCTTCTTTTTTTTAACAGATAATGGAAATACAGAATGATTTGACTCCAATGACTAACAAAAGGAAATTCTTTGCCAGTTTTTCTTTGACTCTATGATTATTGTATAAGCCACTGTTACTTCACTGAAAGCCGTATTTTATATCTGAAATAGTTCTTAAAGTTTATCTAAATTTGGAAGTTTCAGTATAAAAAAGTGCCTGCTCTACAATGATATATGCCTGTGCACAACAGTTACACTTGTCTCTTAAAATATAAATAATATATAATGAAGGGATTTGAAGATGTATATATTTTGTTCTAATATATAAAATAAATAAAATATAATATTCTATTGGTTAAAAAGACTTAGCCAAAGCATATTCTAATTATTAATCTTCTTTTCTTGGGTTGAATATTCATTTTGATAAAGTGATAATTAGACTATTCCTTTTATGACTATGTCTCAGGAAGAAAAAGGCCAAAAATGTAAAAGAAATAAGTATCCTTAATTTATCATCTAAATAGAAGATTCTATCCCACTACAGGTGCTATGGCACAGTAGAACACAAAAAAATGGCTGAAACTAATTCAGACATTGGGGCTACTGCTTTATTCCATCAATTCTAGATAGGTGGAACTTGAAACTCAATCTACTTCAGTGGTTCTAAGTGTAATGATGAGGACTATGAAACCAATCAAAGGACTGTTACGAGAGATTTACATTATCTCCATTGTGAATGATATCCATCCCTAGTGGAAGAATATGTCCTAAGGTAAACTTTTTTACTCTAAATCAAAGGTGGTAAGAAATGATGAAATTGGGCTTCTATTTCCATTTCATCTCTCTTTTTGTATCCTCACACATTTATCCACTTGGCCTCTTGTATACAACTGTGTCAGTGTAAGGAGAATTTGTTTGAATCATTGTGATGAGTCAAGGAGAATGAAAACAGGTAGATAAATTTAGCTAGTCCCAAAGTCATTTTGTAGCATTGTCACTCTGCTCAATTCCAAAAATTTAAGGCAAAGAATCAGTTTCTTCATAACGGGCAAAATTAGAGGTCCCCTAAAATTTAAGAGAGTACCTATTCTACATTAAGAATAATGTAAAGTCATTGAAACCTGGATAAAATTCCAGCTAAGATATGGCCTAAGTATGGTAGGCAGAATGACCCTGAAAAATGTCTACATGCTAATCTCTGGAACCTATGAATATGTACTGTTACATGATTAGGTCTTTACAAATATAATTAAGTTTACACACTTTAAAATAGGGAAATTATTCTGCATTATCCGTCATTCATACTGGCCCAATCTAATCATATACATCCTTAAAATCAGAGAACTTTCTTGGCTGGGGTCAGAAAGATGCCGCAAGACATATCAGAGAGATTTAAAGGGCAAGAAGGACTCAATCCACCATCTTTGGCTTGAAAATGGATGAGGCAGGATGATGAGGAATGTCTTAAGAATCTGAGAAAGGCTCCTAGCTTAAGTCCTCAAAGAAAAGAAACCACAGACCTACAACTGCATAGAGCTGAATCTGGCCAATAATCTACATGAATTTGGAAGTAGGTTCAGCCCCAAAGCTTCCCAAAAAGAACATAGCTCTCTTCATACTTTGATTTCAGCCTGTAAGACTCTAAGCAAAGGACCCAGCTTATCACTGTCCACCCTTGTATTTACCCAACGAACTGTGAGATACAAATGGGTGTTGTTTCAAGCCACAAAATTTGTAGAAAGTCGTTATATCACCAATAGAAAACTAATACACTAACATAATAAACTCTTCATAATAGATTCTTGAACTTCAATTTGTACTTTGGTAATACAGAAATTAATATGCTGATTTAAATAAAATGGGAAATACACTAATCTAAGTAAAATACTTAGCAATATTCATTTTCTATAATATATTTTTCCAATATATAAAACTGCATTTAAATTTTTCTACATCATTATTTTCATTGTGTTATACCAAACATAAATCTGAGTATAAAATAGCTAAAAATTAATAATCATGAGGTACCACAGTCAAAAGCAATATCTAATGGTGTAACTAGAGATGCTGGATGATGCTACATAGAATGCTTCTTAACCTCTCAATTAAATGAGGCTTTCTTCTCCAATCAGGAAGCTAGCCTCCCTCTGAAAAGAAGAGGAAGAAGATACACTTGACATTCTGATATTGACACTGCATGTATGAGATAACTGCCAAACTGAGAGTAAAGCCAGGAACATAGTCATATGAACAAAGGAAAATCATCCTCTATCAATAAACAATAATGTTTGCCATTTGTTAGGATCATTACCAAAATCAAACTTGCTTTATTAGTAAAAATGGTAAATATATATATACTTAAACTGTGAACACATGGTTCAACAGAAATCGAGAATGTGGACTTTTTGATAAAAATATCTTTTTGCCAAACAGATGTGCAAGACATGAAGAAAAACAGCTGCTAAGCAAAACAGGGAAAAGAAAAATTGCGGTTAGAAAATAAAATGAATTTTCAATTAGGCATATTTTCAGTATTTCTCTAAAGACAGCAGACTTAAAATAGTGCCAGAAACAAACTCTATATCTTTTAAAGGTTACATTGTATACTTTTATTTTAAGTAAGTTCTATAGTAAAAAAGAGTATAATAAAAATTCCATAATAATGGTTCAGTCTGTTTTTTAAAAAAGATCTTTTTATTGGCTTCATAAAATTGTGAATTAAGGAATCACCTACATATCACATTGAGGTCTCAAGCCCAGATTCTTTTATGCAGATAAGGAAGGTGCTCTACAGGATCTTATTCCATTGAGCCTTGATTCTTCTTTTTATTTTATCAAATATAAAAATGCCTTTAAAAATCCCATATAATATTGACACTGATATTTCAACTTTAAGGCACATTTTTAATGCTTTCAATATTTTATTGCGTCCATTTGAAGAGAAGTACTTGAAAACTTTGCACCTGCTAAAATATCTGATATTTATGAAGTTTGTCTTCAATATTTTACATTAATTAAATAACTTATATAGTGTTAAACAATGTTGGTGAAGAGATTTTATTAAGATACAGACTAAAAATTTTAGAAGGTCAGAAAGTTAGCATACTTCTACAAAAGATACATATCTCTAAAATTTTAACTTAGAGAAAACATTTTCAGCTATAAATAATGAGTAGTACAAAGACTAACACTACACTCCAATATTCAAAAGGCTTTTTCAGACTAATTATTCATGGGCCAACTAGAAGTCACATGCAATTTTTGTTAGTGTGAAAGGATAAATTGACAATATCCCATCTTTGCTAGGTTTTTAACAAACATCATTTTATTTGTACAAAAATTATTCTTACTAGCCATATCTTAACTGATTATGAAATATAATTAAAGGAGATACCAGAAGAAACAGAAACACTAATGTCAAACCCTCCCTTTCTTTTTTAACTACTTTACTGAGATATGCTCGCCATACACAAAGCTGTACATATTTAGGGTACACAACTTAATGAGTTTAGAGATAACTATATATCCATGAAATCATCACCACAATCTATGCCATAAACATATCTATCACCTCCAAAAGCTTCCTCCTGCCCTCTTATCATTATTGTATTATTTTACAAGAACATTTAACATAAGATCTATCCACTTAGCAAAATTTTAAGTACACAATTCAGTATAGTTAACTATAAGCAGTACGCTGGGCCTTTTTCATTTACATAAAGTGAAACTTTGTACCCTTTGACTAATACCACTACTTTTCCTCCCTTCAGCACCTGACAACCACCATTGTAATCTCTGCTTCTATGACTTTGACTATTTTGGATTCCTCATCTAAGTGAGGATGTATCTTGTAGTACTTATCCTTCTGTATTTAGCTTATTTCAATTAGCATAATGACCTCCAGGTTCATTCAAGTTGTCACACATGGTAGGATTTCCTTCTTCTTTATAGCTAAATAATATTCCATAGTATATATACATCACATTTTCTTTATCCGTTTGTTCATCAATGGAAATTTAGATTGCTTAGCTATTATGAATAATGCTGCAATGAACATGGTAGTACAGATACTTCTTAGAGATTCTGATTTCAATTCCATTGGATACATATTCAAAAGTGGGACTGCTGGGTCACATAATAGTTCTGTCTTTAATTTTGTGAGGAACTTCCATACCATTTTCCATAGAGGCTGCATTGATTTATATGCTCACCGTGCTCACAGTGTATAATTTCTGCTGATCTTTGCCAACGCTTGTTATCTTTTGTTTTTTCAATAATAACCATCCTAATAGGTGTGAGGTGATCTCATTATGATTTAGGTTTGCATTTATTTCCCTGATGATTATTGATGTCAACCACCTTTTCAAATTGTTACCATTTGTATGTTTTCTTTGGAGAAATGTCCATTCAAGTTTTTGTTTATGTGATTAAAACATGAAAAAAGGTGTTTTTACTTTGTTTTGGTTTTTTGGGGGTTTTTTTGCTATTAGTTTGTATGAGTTCCTTATACATTCTTGATATAAGTTTTTATCAGGTATGTGATTTGTAAATATTTTCTCCCTTTCCACAGGTTGGCTTTTCATTTTGCTGATGGTGTTTCCTTTGCTGTGCAAAAGCATTTTGATCTGATGTAGTCCCATTTGTCTATTTTTGCTTTGGTTGCTTATTTTTAGTTTTATACCAAAACCCATTTTAATACATTTCTTTGAATTAATGGTTGTTAAAAGTAAACCATAAGCAGAAATTTAAATACATTTTATGGGGTTTTTTTATGTGTATAATATTCTCATTTGTCCCCATTGTGTTTCTTCTATATTTGCTCTTACTCTCATTATTCAAACTTTTTTCCTCCCCATTTCTTTATATACATCATATTTCATGTTATTGGAATAATTACTATAATATGACTGCCTTTTATTCCATGCTAATGAAATCAGTAAAACTTTCAACCTGAATACCTTTGCATCATTAATGTGCACATAATGATTTTTGCTACATTTGTTTCTGATGAGAAATATCAGGTGTTTCAATCAATTTAAAAATAATTTTGAATTTTTAAAGTTATTTTTGCATAGATATTTTCTCTGATAAATTTTTAAAATTTATTGTTATTTAATTTAGAAAGATACATTGTTTCATATCAAGAGATTTATATTATGATTTGTAACTCTGACTTAATAAAACTATATAAATTTTAGACTAAGAATGGAATCTTTTGAAGCTCTAGGTTATTTTTTCAAATGTAACAACACTTAAATTAATTTTTAAAATTATATTTCTATTTTAGCATCTTTGAACATCAAAACTTAAATCACTACCTATATTTCAGCTTTCTAAAGGTTTCTTTGATTTGAAGAGCTTTTAAAGTATATTTTCATTCAGAATGATAGATGAATTCAGCATTTCCCTGTATTAGTTTTTCATTAAGTAAAGCTCTATTTTCTTCTTACGTAAAAAGAAATTATAGTTTTCTTCTTTTAGAAAAATCATTTTTTAAAAAATCATATTTCCCTGCCTTCCACTCACTAAACTATGGATGATATAACAAAGCAATTTAGGGATAATTCTATTCGTTCTTAGAAAGTATACTGTGAGGTCAATATTTTTATGCTAGTCAGGTCTGCTTTGTGGTTAACATCTTGGATTGTCACCACTAGCTAGCTGAGTGTTACATGTTGATGGCAGAATTCCAGGGTGACATCTGACAGTTTGGAAAAAAATCACTGAAAATTCTTTACACAGACAAACAAAATGCACCAGTATACCCTTGAACATTTTTTATTTAAATTTCAGAAAAACAGTGCTGGTCTCATTCCATATACATGTCATTTTGCTAATCATTGAAGAAATGCAAAGATGAATGCCTATTTTTATCTTAAAGGCTTCACATCTCTCTCTAGGTAACTATTATCTCTTTGATCCCCCTGAATAGGGGGTACAGTAATATTTTATCCATTTGATGGATGAGTAAACTCACACTTTAGAAGAGGACTAACCAAAGTAAGGCCAGAAGACCAGTTTTTATCCCTGCACTATTAAATAACAGTCTAAATAGAGATAATATATTAATTAAAAGTGTTTAGAAATCTTAGAGCAATATGTCAAAGCACATGCATATCTGTTCAATTTAATAATAAAAATGGTGCTATATTCTCTATATCTTTTTTCATTTTTGTAGTAATTCTATATAACACTGCATTTTACAGAAGTTTTTATCTGTATTGAATGGGGATAACTAGTACTTCACCAGAGACAGTTTAAGAAGTATTACTTACAAAGTTATTTGTGTTACCACAACAGCATTATTCAGTTATTCATACCTGTAACATATTCTAAAATAATATATGGGTTGTTTCTTTTTTTTGGGGGGGTGTTGTTTCAAAATTAAAAAATCCTCAGCCCAACAATAGGAAACTGATATTTACTAGGTCTTGTATGAAGCTGAAATATATGTATTTGCAAAATAAAACAAAAACCAAAACCTCTTACTAAAAAAACAACGGAAAATAATTGGAACATGTGAATCTAGATTATAGATACTAGGATCACCTACTTCTATTCTACTTAATGGTCCCTAAAAGAGTTTACAATGATCACCAGTCAAAATCTCCTCCCTCACAAAATGAGCTCCTGTGAAGGCTCAGCCTGGAGGGATGGTGCTGGCAGATGGAGGTTCCATCAGTGATGATATTGGCAGTCTCCAAGGTAACAGTTACCATGGTGAAGGAACACCTCCAGCATGGCTAGCATTAGTGTAAGAAAGGAAATGCAGAAAATGTGATTGCTGTTATGGCTGCTCTGTAAATGCCTTATGCAGATTTGGGAAGCACTGTGGAGCTGCTTCTATACCTTCCCCTTAACTCTGGCATATTCTTTCACAGCCCGTTTGGTTTGCTTTATAGAAAACCCAAGTGAAAGCACCCAAAGCCTGTTTGAATAGTCATACTAAACAATTTTCAATCCCTTATCATCCAGCCTAGTTCAAGTTCCAAGCAAATAATTGGAAAGTCGTATCATCTAGAAGCTCTAACAACTTAATAAGGAATTTTTATAGCAAGTGGAATCGAATTAGCAATACTAAAAAACCTAGCATTTTCATATGGAATTTTTATTTTATTCAAAAAGTTGTGTGTGTGACTGCATACTTCCCAAAGCTTTACTACTGTTTATTTGAATGTGAACATCACTTGTGAAAGCTTGATGAAAGCAAATGGAATGAAATTACTGTGTGCCAGAAATCTTTATTATTATAAATTTGAATAAAAATGAGATAAGACTTTGCTTAATCAATTTCTTTTATACTTAATAGGAAAATATAAATTATTCTGAATATTGGGATGTGAACCAAGGATTTAAAGATCCTTCTCCAGTGTTTAAAATCTATGTGTGTATGATAAAAGACATAGGCTACTGCTGAATTGTCTATAACTCAGCATGGAGATGCCTCAAAAATTAGAGGAAGGTTGAAGAATCCAAGCAACTAGAATAAAAATAGGTAAATTTCTGGTAATTTAGTTGCAATTATTCTTTTTTTTTAAGGCTTTATTTATTTATTTGAGAGAGAGTAAGCGAGAGAGAGAGCATAAGTGAGGGGAAGGGTAGAGGGAGAAGGAAACTCCCTGCTGAGCAGGGAGCCTGACATAGGACTCGATCCCACAACCCTGGGATCATGACCTGAGCTGAAGGCAGATGCTTAACTGACTGAGCCACCCAGGAACGCCTAGTTGCAGTTATTCTAAAGAATGTCTGGTTAGGAGGACAAGAATAGGCACGTGGAGAATTTTCTTACTGTACCCTTTTTCTTTTCCCTACATTGTCCTGAATAGATGATTAGTATCCTATCTCTACTGCGAGTCAGGAAAAAAAAAAAAAAAAAGCTACCAGACTCATAGTGTAAACATAATGCAAGTTCAGACCAAAGCCTTACCAGGGTGGCAGGCAAAGAGGAACAGGTGGGTCCAGTCATCTGGGCTAGCCACTGGGTATTCTCTTACTTAATCCTCTCATCACTCACTTACTGATAGCTGATATAAACAAAAGGTGATAAAAGATAAAAAAGTTGGTTATTATAAATTAGTAGTACCAAGAAATTCCCTAAGAAAAAAGAAGACCTTATGGGAATGGGGTCCAACAGGGAGAGACTGTAACATTCAAAGGACTTCGTCCTGAGGTACCACCCCAACCAACATAATGAATTCAAAGTAAAGACAAAGGTTAAGGTATGGGCTTTCAAACCTCCCCCAAAGTACACCACTTATGCATTAGATCACATTCCTTCTTCACTACTTAAAGACATATCACCAACAATTACTCTTCTTTTTCTGGCACCATCATGTCATTGCTCCCAGGAGGAAATTACTGTAAGCATTCAAATGCTGATATTTTTCCCATCTTTAAAAAAAAAAAAAAAAAAAAAAAAAACCAACTTTAACAGCATATTCCTCAGCATTTCCAAATCCAGTTCTATTCCCTTTTAGAGCAGAAGTCTTACAGAGTTGGCATCCCTTACAGTTTACAACATCTTTCCTCTCATTGCCTCTTAAATCCATTCCATGGGACGCCTGGGTGGCTCAGTGGTTAAGCATATGCCTTCAGCTCAGGTCATGATCCCAGGGTCTTGGGATCCAACTCCCACATTGGGTTCTTTGCTCAGTGAGGAGCCTGCTTCTCCTTCTGCCTGCCGCTTCCCCTGCTTGTGCTCACTTGCTCTTTCTCTCTCTCTCTCTGACAAATAAATAAAATCTTTTAAAAAAATCCATTCCAATCAGGTTTCACCCTTACTGCTTCTCTGAAATTGCTATAACTGATTTCACCTTTTTAACAATACATTCCCTAGATGCCAAAACTAACAGTCAGTCCTCAGTACTTATTTCTAACCAAGCTGCAACTTGTGGTTGAACTCCTTACTCACTGGTCTCCACAAACTTCTTTGCCGCTATCAACTTTTTTCTTTTTAATGTTAGAGTACTCCCAGGTATTACTCTTTGATATTCTTTGCTTTTCTGTCTATGCTAACGGCCCAGGCAGAAGTCAGCCTCAGAGCTTAAATACAATTTATACAGTGACAATACCTAAATTTATATCTCCAGACCATACTTCCCTCCCAAACTCCAAATATTCACATCAACTGCTTACTTCATATTTCCTAAGATGTCAATAGACATCTCAAACTTAGTACGTCCAAACTGAACATCTGATTTCCCCCAAACTCCTTATTCTCTAATCTTTCCCAATTCAATTGATAGATACCCCCATTTTTCTACTTGCTTCTCTCCTTCTCCCATACAATCTACCTGGAAATCCTTAAGTGTATATCCAAAATCTAACCACTTCTCACTGTGTCCACTGCTTTCACCCTCATCTGAGTCACCATCATTTCTGGTCCTAATGGTCTCCTTACTTCCGTTCTTGAACCTTAACAAAAATTTATTTTTGAAACTTAAGCCATTTTGGTGTGTCTGTGTTCTGTGTTTAAGTCTGCTGCTTTAAAGTCTGAAACAGTCCCCCATTCTACTCAGAATAAAAGCTAATGTTTTAAAAAAGCTTACAGGGCTCTGCATGACCTGCAGTGCCCTGACTGCCTCTCCCCACACTGCTTTATTCATTCAGTGCTGGGTGAATTGTCATCCCTGTTATTCCCTGAATGGGTCTGGCATGATCCTGCCTGAAGGCCTTTGCTCTAGGTTTTTCCTCTGCCTAGCGTAGTCTCCCCTAGATATCCATTCTAAATGTTCCCTCCGCCTGCAACTCCTTTCCCTCAAACAACCACCTGTCAAACTTTTTACTAAATTCAAGTCTCTACTAAAAATCCACCCTACCTGTATCATCTATACTTGTAATCTGTACCAAATCCATATCACTGGCATTAGTATGCCAAAAGAAAACAAAATCTAAAACAAGAATTCCAAATGAATCAAAAATATTCTTCAGTAACAGAAATAGTATTTATGGGTGAATGTAAAAGATATCTTCTCTTCTATTAATTTCTGTAACAGATAATTTAATATTTAAAGAAAAAGGACACCCATGTATTGTGGACTTTTTAAGATAGGTGGAAATAAAATGAATTAAAATTATAGCACAAACAATGAGTGTGATAATTAATTCTGTGTGTCAGTTTGACTGGCCACAGGGTGCCCAAATTAAATGTTATTTCTGGATATATCTGTGAGGGTGTTTCTGGATGAGATTAGCATTTGAATCATTGGACTAGGTAAAGTAGATTGCTCTCGCCACTGTGGGTGGTCATCATCTAATCCACTGAAGATGTGAAGAGAACAAAAGGAAAAACAAGGAGGAATTCACCTCTTTTTTCTCTGCCTCTCTGCTTCAGCTGGAACATTTTATCTCCTCCCATCTTTTCCTGCCTTCAAACTCAGACTGAATTACACCACTGGCTTTCCTGGGTCCCCAGCTTGGGGGTGGCAGATTGTGAGACTTCCTAGCTTCCATAATAGTGAGACAATTCCTCATAATAAATAAATTTCTCCCTCTTTCTCATATATATAGAGGACATTACCAGATTTATAGCAGAACAAAATTTTTCTAGCACTTAGAAATGATAAATATTGAACTCAAAATATCAGAGTAACCCGACGTGTACATATATATGCATTATACAGGTATACATATTAGGTATGTATGTATTTATCTTAAAATTATACATTCTGTTGAGATTAAGAATTAATGAATCAAGAAAACTGCAGGGGTCCCTGGGTGGCTCAGTCAGTTAAGCGTCTGCCTTTGGCTCAGGTCATGTTCCCCGGGTCCTGGGATCAAGCCCCACGTCGGGCTTGCTGCTCAGCCGGGAAGCCCATTTCTCCCTCTCCCTCTGCCTGCCTCTCCCTCGGCCTATGCTCTCCTCTCTCTGTCAAATAAATAAATAAAATCTTAAAAAAAAAAAAAAAGAAAAAAGAAAACTGCATATTTTACAATGTTTTTACTGTGGAATATATCTAAAACATCTTAAAATTCAGAAGTGTAACTGTTTATTGTACAGTAAGAGCATACTTGACATTAAAAACATATATAATAAATATATATGTTTTATATCATATATGCAAATATAATAAATGTATATATGCATACACATGCACATATATATGTGTGTATCTTCTACTGATTCAGTTTCTCTAGGGAACACCTAGCAATGCGACATGGAAAAAATGCACTTATACTATTTTAAGAGTCTTAATTGATAGGTAAAGTGTATAATATACTTTGTGAGAGATGCATACTATAAACCCTAGAGTTGCCCTCATACAGTAGCCACTAGCTAAATGTGGGAATGTAAATTTAATTTAAATTAATTAACTTAAATTACAATCCTGAATTGGACACCATAGTTTTAAAACAGTTCTATCATCCATTGAATGTTCTAATATATAGCATTGCCTTAGAGAACCCACTAAAAAAAAAAAAAAACAGAAAGATAAAATAAACAAATAGAGATGGTAAAATGAATACTAAGAAATACTTAATCCAAAAGATGGCAGGAAAAAAGGAAAAAGGAAAAGAAAGAGACAAAGAACATGTATCAAGATGTTACAAATAAACCCCACAACCACATCTAGAACTACGCTAAACGTAAATATTTATTCTTTTCTAGGAACGTGGAACTTATTAATGAAGACAGATATGATGGGCCATAATACAAATCTCAATAAATTTAAAGAATATTAAGTTATGCATACTGTATTCTCATATCAAAATAGAATTCTATTCATAATCAATAAGTTTAAAATTTTCTACATATTTAGAAACAAATGTGCAGATAATAAATATTTGTCAAGGGAGACATAAATACATAATTAGAAAATATTTGTATTACATTATAATTAAAACACAGTATGTCAAAATTTGTCTGGTGCAGCTGAAGGATTTCCAGAGGGATACTTACAGATTTAAATGTTTATATTAGAAAACAAGAAAAGTCTAGAACAGAAATCTAAGGAGAGAAGTTAAGATGGCGGAGAAGTAGGGGGACCCGAGCTTGTCTCCTCCCTCAAACACAGCTAGATAGTTATCAAATTATTCTGAACACCCAAGAAGTCAATCAGAGGTCTGAGAGGAAAAAAAAAAAAAAAAACTGCAAGTCTACAAGTAGAAAAGCACCACCTTTTGGCAGGTAAGAGATGCCGAAGTTTACCTGGGGGAGACATAGCTGCAAAAAGCGGCGGGGAGGGAACCTGCTTACAGAGGCTACCACAACGTATTAGAAACGGTGGAGTGTAAAATATGAACTTAAGTTCACTATGGTGCGGGGTGGGGATGTGCCTGGATTAAAGGACCTCAGGTGGCAAAAAGGGACAGAATCCCAGGAGTGACAGGGTGGTCTGAGGATCCCCTGGGTCACAGGAAGAAGGTGTGGCACCAAAGTGCTCCACTGTTTCCAGGCATAGGACCCAGGAAGCCGACAGAGAGCAGCAGGTCTTGGTATTAGCTTTCTGCTAAACTGCGAATGGCCGCACAGTCATGTGACGTCTTTTCTGGGATAGGCCAGCAAGCGTGGCCAAGACCCTCTCCTGGAGGAACAGTGCAAGTCCACCCTGCAGCATCCCTGAAATTTGGAGTTTTGAAACTTGGTCACGTGCCTGAGATAAAAAGGCTCAGATGCAGGCAGGGTGAATGCAGGGTTCAGACAGAAACCAGGGAAACAAATAGGGTGATTGATTGCTTTTCTGTGAAGGCTCACTGAAGGTAGTGGGGTGCGAGCTTTCAGCTGCAAAGCCAGAGAGCAGGGCACAGCCATTTTCATCCCGACCATCAGTGCTGAAAGCCTTCAGGGAACAAAAGAGGGCCACCTAGTGCAGGCTGGAGCCACATACACCAAGCCCCGCCCCCCTGAGCCCTAGAGAAGCATTTCCACTGAAACAAGTCAGCCTAAGAATCAGCACAGCAGGTGGCTCCCCAAGAAGAAGAGCACAAATAGCTCCCACTAAGTTTATTGATCACAGAGTGCTACAAAGCTTCAAAGCTTCAACTCTAGGAGAAATAGGATCGAGCTTCTTTTTTTATTCTTCTTTTATTTTTATTATTTTTTCATTTATTTTCTTATATTTCCCAATTCTTTTTTAAAATTTTTTATTGTTTTTTTAAATTTATATATATATATATATATATACTTTTCATATATATGGTGCTTTTTTTGGACTACTTTTATTTTATTTTTTTTGTAAATTTTGGGGTCTAGATTATTTATTATGTTGTTAATCACCATACATTACATCATTAGTTTTTGATGTAGTGTTCCATGATTCATTGTTTGCGTATAACACCCAGTGCTCCATTCAGTATGTGCCCTCTTTAATACCCATCACCAGGCTAACCCATCCCCCCACCCCCTCCCCTCTAGAATCCTCAGTTTGTTTCTCAGAGTCCATAGTCTCTCATGGTTCATCTCCCCCTCCGATTCTTTTAACAAGCAGACCAAAACACACCCAGGATCTAGGTGGGGTTTTGTTGTTGTTTTTGTTTTGTTTTGTTTTGTTTTGTTTTGCTTTTCTTGTTTTGTGTTTTGTTTTTCTTGATTTGGGGTTTTTTTCTTTCCTTTTTCTTTGTTTTTTGCTTTGGTTTTGGTTTTTTTGTTTGTTTTTGTTTTTGTTCTTTTTTCTCTCTCTTTTTTTCTTTTCTGGACAAAATGGCGAGACAGAGGAATGCACACCAAAACAAAGAACACAAGGTAGAACTCATGGTCAGGAACTTAATCAATACAAACGTAAGTAAGATGTCTGAACTAGAATTTAAAACAACAATTAAAAGGATACTAGCTGAGCTTATAAAAAGCAAGGAAGTCACTAGAGAATCCCTTACTACATAGATAAAAGAACTAATATCTGGTCAGACCAAAATTAAAAATGCTACAACCAAGATGCAAACACAAATGGAGGCCATAAAAATGAGGAAGGACAAAGTAGAGGAGTGAATCAGTGATATAGAAGATAAAATTATGGAAAATAATAAGCCAAAAAGAAGAGGGAAAGAAAGATAATGGATGACGAAGGTAGACTTAGAGAACTCAGCAACTTAGTAAAACATAATAACATTCGTATCATAGGAGTCCCAGAAAATGAAGAGAGAGATAAAGGGGCAGAAGGTTTATTCAAACAAATTATAGCTAAACACTTCCATAATCTGGGGAAGGACACAGATATCAAAATCCAAGAAGCACAGTGAGCTCCCATTAAATTCAACAAAAGCTGGCTATCACCAAGGCATACCATAGTAAAATTTACAAAATGCACAAAGAATCCTGAAAGCAGCAATGGAAAAAAAAAGGTCCTTAACCTATAAGGGAAGACAGATCAGGACCACAGCAGATCTGTCCACAGAGACTTGGCAGGCCAGAAAGAAGTGGAAGGAAATATTCAACATGCTGAATGGGAAAAATATGCAGCTAAGAATTCTTTATCCAGCAAGGCTGTCATTCAAAATAGAAGGCGAGATAAAGAATTTTTGAGACAAACAAAAACTAAAGGAGTTCATGACCACTAAACCAGCCCTGTAAGAAATTTTAAGATATACTCTATGAGTAGGAAAGAAGACCAAAAGCAACAAAGACTAGGAAGGACCAGAGAACATCACCAGGAACACTAACTCTACAGGAAATACAATGGCACTAAATCCATCACTCTGAATGTAAATGGACTAAATGTGCCAATCAAAGGACATGGGTTATCAAAATGGATAAAAAAACAAGATCCATCTATATGCTCCCTACAGGAGACTCATTTTAGATCTAAAGACACCTGCAGGGACGCCTGGGTGGCTCAGTCGGTGAAGCATCTGCCTTCTGCTCAAGTCACAATCCCGGGGTCCTGGGATCGAGTCCCCCACTGGGCTCTCTGCTCAGCAGGAGCCTGCTTCTCTCTCTCTCTGCTGCTCCCCCTGCTTGTGCTCTCACTCTCTCTCTGGCAAATAAATAAAAATCTTTAAAAAATAAATAAATAAAGACACCTGCAGATTGAAAGTGAAGGGATGGAGAACCATCCATTATGCTAATGGACATCAAAAGAAAGCCAGAGTAGCCATACTTATACTAGACAAACTAGATTTTAAAATAAAGACACTAACAAGAGATGAGGAAGGGCATTATATAATAATTGATTACTGATTCAATGTCTTTGCTGGTTATGGGTCTGTTCAAATTTTTGATTTCTTCCTGTTTCAGTTTTGGTAGTTTGTAAGTTTCTAGGAATTTCTCCATTTCTTCCAGGTTGCCCAATTTGTTGGCATATAATTTTTCATAGTATTCTCTTATAATTGTTTGTATTCCTGTGGTGTTGGTTGTGATCTCTCCTCTATCATTTGTGATTTTATCCACTTATGGGTCCTTTCTCTTTTCTTTTTGTTA
>NW_023270316.1:43603959-43616808 GCF_011800145.1 Mirounga leonina
TAACAAAAAGAAAAGAGAAAGGACCCATAAGTGGATAAAATCACAAATGATAGAGGAGAGATCACAACCAACACCACAGGAATACAAACAATTATAAGAGAATACTATGAAAAATTATATGCCAACAAATTGGGCAACCTGGAAGAAATGGAGAAATTCCTAGAAACTTACAAACTACCAAAACTGAAACAGGAAGAAATCAAAAATTTGAACAGACCCATAACCAGCAAAGACATTGAATCAGTAGTCAAATATCTCCCAACAAACAAAAGTCCTGGGCCAGATGGCTTCCCAGGGGAATTCTACCAGACATTTAAAGAAGAATTAATATCTATTCTTCTGAAAGTGTCCCAAAAAATAGAAATGGAAGGAAAACTTCCAATTTCATTCTATGAGGCCAGCATTACCTTGACTCCAAAACTAGACAAAGACCCCACTAAAAAGGAGAATTACCGGCCAGTATCCCTGATGAACATGGATGCAAATATTCTCTATAAAGTACTAGCAAATTGAATTCAACAGTTTATTAAAAGAATTATTCACCATGATCAAGTGGGATTTATTCATGGGCTGCAGGGGTGGTTCAGTATTTGCAAATCAATCAACTTGATACACTATATTAATAAAAGAAAGGATAAAACCATATGATCCTCTCAACAGATGCAGAAAAAGCATTTGACAAAATACAGCATCATTTCCTGATAAAAAAACCTTCAACTAGGGGCGCCTGGGTGGCTCAGTCGTTAAGCGTCTACCTTCGGCTCAGGTCATGATTCTGGGGTTCTGGGATTGAGCCCCACATCGGGCTCCCTGCTCCGTGGGAAGCCTGCTTCTCCCTCTCCCAGTCCCCCTGCTTGTGTTCCCTCTCTCGCTGTGTCTCTCTCTGTCAAATAAATAAGTAAAATCTTTAAAAAAAAAAAAAAAAAACTTCAACTAAGTAGGAATAGATGGATCATACCTCAACATCATAAAGGCCATATATGAAAGATCCACAGCTAATATCATCCTCAATGGGGAAAAACTGAAAGCCATTCCCCTACAGTCAGAAACAAGACAAGGATGTCCACTCTCACTACTACTATTTAACATAGTACTGGAAGTCTTAGCCTCAGCAATCAGACAACAAAAAAGAAATAAAAGGCATCCAAATTGGCAAGGAAGAAGTCAAAATTTCACTATTTGTATACAACATGATATTCTATGTAGAAAACCCAAAAGACTCCACCACAAAATTGCTAAAATTCATATATGAATTCAGCAAATTCACAGGATATAAAATCAATGTGCAGAAATCTGTTGCATTTCTAGGCACCAATAATGAAGCAACAGAAAAAAAATCAAAGAATTGATCCCACTTGCAATTGCACCAAAAACAATAAGATGCTTAGGAACAAATCTAACTAAAGAAGAAAAAGATCTATACTCTGAAAACTATAGAACACTTATGAAAGAAATTGAAGAGGACACAAAGAAATGGAAAGCATTCCATGCTATGGATTGGAAAAACAAACATTGTTAAAATATCTGTATTACCCAAAGCAATCTACACATTTAATGCAATCCCCATCAAAATACCACTAGCATTTTAACAGAGCTAGAACAAACAATCCTAAAATTTGTATGGAACCACAAAAGACCCCAAATAGCCAAAGCAATTCTGAAAAAGAAAAACAAAACTGGAGGCATCACAATTCTGGATTTCAAACTATTTTACAAAGCTGTAGTCATCAACACAGTATGGTACTGGCACAGAAACAGACACGTAGATCAATGGAACAGAAGAAAGAACTCAGAAATAGACCCACAACTATATGGTCAACTAATCTTTGACAAAACAGGTGAGAATATCCATTGGAAAAAAAGACAGTCTCTTCAACAAATGATGTTGGGAAAACTGGACAGAAACATACACAAGAATGAAACCTGACCACTTTCTTACACCATACACCAAAATAAATTCAAAATGGATTAAAGACTTTAAATGTGAGACTGGAATCCATCAAAATTCTAGAGGAGAACACAAGCAGAAACCTCTTTGACCTGGCCATAGCAACTTCTTACTAGACACGTCACCATAGGCAAGGGGAAAAAAAGCAAAAATGAACTACTGGGACTTCATCAAGATAAAAAAAAAAACCTCTGCACAGCAAAGAAAACAATCAACAAAACTAAAAGGCAACCTATAGAATGGGAGCATATCTGATAAAGGGCTAGTATCCAAAATCTACAAAGAACTTATCAAACTCAACACCCAAAAAACCCAAACAAACCAGTTAAGAAATGGGCAGAACACATGACAGACAGTTTTCCAAAAAAAAGACATCCAAAAAAGACACATGAAAAGATGCCCAACATCACACATCAGCAGACAAATACAATTCAAAACCATGATGAAATGCCATCTCACACCTGTTGGGATGGCTAAAATTAACAACACAAGAAACAGGTGTTGGCGAAGATGTGGAGAAAGGGGAACCCTTTTCCACTGTTAGTGAGAATGCAAATTGGTGCAGCCACTCTGGAGAACAGTATGGAGGTTCCCTCAAAATGTTAAAAATAGAACTACTGTAGATTCCAGCAACTGCACTACTAGATATTTATCCAAAGGATACAAAAATACAAATATGAAAATATATGCACCCCAATGTTTACAGCAGCATTATCAACAACAGCCAAACTATGGAGAGAGCCCAAATGTCCATCAACTGATGAATGGATAAATTAGAAGTGGTATATATATACAATGGAATATTACTCAGCCATCAAAAAGAATGAAATCTTGCCATTTGCAAAGACATGGATGGAGCTAGAGTGTATTATGCTAAGTGAAATAAGTCAGTCAGAGAAAGACAAACACCATATGATCTCACCCATATCTAGAATTTAAGAAAGAAAACAGATGAACATATGGGAAGGGGGAAGAGAAAAAAGAGAGAGGGAAATAAGCCATAAGAGGCTCTATGATAGAGAACAAACTAAAGGTTGATGGAGGAAGGTGGGGGGATGGGCTATATGGGTGATGGATATTAAGGAGGGCACTTGTTATTATGACCACTGGGTGTTATATATATGTGATGAATTACTGAATTCTACTCCAGAAACCAATATTGCACTGTATGTTAACTACCTAAAATTTAAATTAAGAAAATAATAAAGAAGTAAAAAAAAAAAAAAAAGAAAGAAAAGAAAGAAATCTAAGCCTCCACTGTAAATGTCAAGAGAAAGAAGAGAAAATCATACCCAAAAGGAAGAATTAAAAATAAGGGCAGAAATCAATAAAATAGAAGGTAGACCATCAATGGAGAAAATCAATAAAACCAGAGTAGTTAAATTAAAAATATCAATAAAGTTTATAAACTCTTAGAGTGACTGATAAACTTAAAGGGGGAGTAAAGACAAATTACCAGAATCAGGCAAAGAGAATCACTCAGTATCCTATACCAATCAAAATAATAATAGATAATATTTCTGACAAAAATCTGACAATCTAGATGAAGTAGACAAATAACTTGAAACCATAAATTATCAAAACTGACATAAGAAACATTAGGAAATTTGAATAGCCATAAGGGAACATCTGGGAAACAATAAAGAATAAAACATCATTACTTGCTCTCATTTTTATTGCTCAACTTAATACCTAAATTATCTACCAACACAATAGGACATGTGCTCACTTAGGTGGAAAATCCCATTTGAGTTAAGAAATCACCAGAACTAGTAAGAATGTTCAGAAAATTTGTTGAATATGAGATTCTCTTTGAAATATAAAATAGTTTGGACACATGAGCAATAGTAACTAGAAAAATGTACAAGTAACTTCAGGTAGCAACTAATTAACCTGACCAAATGTATATGAGATCTTTTTGTAAGAGATTTCTAAACTATTAAATGTAAATTTTAAAGGATCTAGATAAACAGGGAGATGTGTCAAGTACATAGATGGGAAAACTTAAAATATGTTAACTTTCCTCAAAATAAACTATAAAAGTACAATTTCAATTGGAATTGCAAATATTTATTTTCATATTTCATGAAACTCATACTAAAATTCACAAGAATATCAAGAAATACCAAAAATAATTTGAAAAGAGGATAAAGAGTAGATGCTCTATCTGTCATGTGTTTTGCCTTGTATAAATGTAGCAATAATTATATACACAAAAACAGGCAAATAAAACTAATTATTTATAGAAACAAGAGTTCAGAAATACCCTTACTTTCTTATATATCGCTATTGAGCTTTTAATTATCTGAGTTTTTTTTTATCTGATTAGTGCCTCATACCTCCACTAGAAAAATATTATTACTATATTATTATTATTAAAAATGTTGAATTAGGGCAGAGACTTTGACCCTTGCTATATGCCCAGGACTTGTAATGGTGCTTATTAAATATTTGTTGAAGGAAAGAAAAGATAATGAAAAGTATATCATAGAGATTGAACCACAAATCAGCAGAAGACTTTGGGGAAGCCACTCACCCTATGTAGAATACCTAAAGTAAATTACACAGTTCATGCCATACATTAAAGCAAATTGTGGACAGATTTAAGATCTAAATATCAGAGGTAAAAATCTAAAAAACTAGGGGGACATAAGAATAAGAGAGTACCTTTATTATCTTGGGATAGGAAAGGACTTCTTAAAGAAGAATCTAATAAAGAAAACACTTCCAATAACAAAATCATTGAAATAACTGGATAGAAATCTTAAGAAAATAAGATGCATATGATTTTTGTTAAAGATATATATTGGAAAATTAATATGTCTCAACTTAAATTGGGGAAATGAAAACTAACTCAAAATTCAATATACACATCTTTTCAGAACAGAATATCTAATACAATGCCTTTAAATGACCACTGCAGTGATTGCTTCATTGTCTTTTAATATTCCTTTTCAATTCTATTTCCTTGTAATAAAGCTCCGAAATTTTTATTCAACCATCTCTCAAAATAAAAGAATAGAAGAAGGAATAAAAACAAGAGGAGGTGGAGAAAAGGAAGGGAGGCGGGGAGGAGGACTTTCTTCTAGCTATATATAGCCATGGGGATACATTCCAGACAATGGGCTGTGAAAAGATATGACATGAGCAACTTCTGGATCAAGCCCTTAAAAGGAGGGTGAATGTTTTTCTGTGACCTCTTTCTTCTTCTATGCTGTAGACTTGTTAGCCTATGAACTCGTTGATCGTGTATATGAGAAAAACAGTCCGCAAAGATACACAGGATAGAAAGTCCATAGCCACCATACCAGCTGGGACTTCAAAGGGACAAATAAGTCTCGATTTTGTTTTTGAGCAACTGAGTAATATGCAACCACCTATGAAGGCTTAGTTTATACACAGATTACATTAAATGGATAGTGTTGACTAAAACAATTGAGAAGTAGTGTTGTACTGTTCCTTCTGATTTTATTATATATATATATTTATTTAATGAGCTATTCTGGTTGGTGATATTTTCTATAGATGCTTTTTCCACTGAATATTTTAAGTGTTGAACATACTAAGATTTTTTCCTTAAAGCCTTCATGAGGAATCTTTGGATTATAAAGATGCTTATTTGTTCATCTAATTTTAGAAGGCACTGACACCCAAACTGCTCTTGTTGCAAGAAAAAAGAGAGGTGATACATAATAACCGTGACTTCTTTCATGCCTTTATGGAAAGAATGAAAATCAATGGGTAGAGAAAAAGCATGCATAAGTTTTTCAAGGAAAATAGGATAAAAAGGGTTTCTAACTCTAATTTAGAAAATCTGATTATCATGTACCTTTTTTACTAAGCAATATTCTAATTGTGTCTATAAGAATATGTGTTAGGAAAGAAGATAATGTTCAATTCTGGAAAAGTATTTTGTAAACAAAATAAGGCTACAAGGTAAAGACCTAGCCTAGTAGTCACTGCAATACATTCTCTTTAGACTGTCATGTGAATGGTACATTACTATGAATCTGTCTTTTTTCTAGAAACAATTATATTGGAACAAAGTTTTGTATTTTTAGTATAGGCTTATTTAACATGTAAATAATGCATGCAAGTGTAAACTGCAGTACCCCAATAACTAACACATTTCTTTTTAATTTATAAATCTCAAAGTTTATATCTTTGAATGTCTTTATGATAAACTTAACATCCGAGGTTAAAATATTTGTATTTCCATTCCAAGTAAAGATGGTGAGGCTGTAATTTAGAATAGACTGGTAAGTGAAGTTATTACACTATCTATAATAGGATAGTTACTAAAGGACAGATTTTGAAGTAAGAGCAGTTACCAAGTTTATAAACCCAAACAGAAAGACTTTAAAGAAAAAGTGATATATACTAATGACATAAAAAAAAAAAGTATGCACCAACTCAACTATCACTGGTACCCACTACTAAATGTTTTGTGCTTATACAAATTAGTCTTATATAATAATGTTTAAGAAGTCAAATTATTTTTTTCCATAAAGCTTAACTACATTCAGGATAACAGACTTCAAATTTTATCTCTTCAAGTAATAATGGCTTGATTTATTTTCATCATATAGAGAAGGGAGAACTGGGAGGCTATTCATAGAGAACACTCACTTCTTACTACATTCTTTACAGTCTGAAACAAAGCAGGGAGAGTAATTTCTAGGAAATAAATATAATATAAAGCAAAATGTATCAGACCAAAAGTTTGAGAATATGATCTCTTATGTGAGGTAAAGTTAAGGATGTTCTTTCCTCATCTCCGTGAAAGATCAGGAAAGGAGATTTAGACTTGGATTAATTAGGTATGGCTAATCTGAGCAGCTATCATCCCCGTGAAGACATAAAATGATTGACTCTTGAGTTTCGTTTTAGAAAGCCTGAAAGAATTCTTCATTTAGACAAATGAAAGAGGGGTAGATACAAAGTTTACTAAAGTAAAGAGTATATTCTGAATTTAGAGTCAGAACATGGAAGTAAATAAACCAAGCAAAGCTCCTCAGATAGTCTGCGTGACGCTGTGTGACCCAGAATCAGCACCCTCTCCCCTGCCTCTTCGTGCTCTCCCTAGGCCCAGGCAGCGCTGGCCTCTTGCTGTTCTGACTTACCAGGTAGACTCCTGGCTAAAGGCATTTGCACCGCTGCTTTTTCTAAACGGAGTACCTCCCCTCCACATAACCCAGTTGCTACCCTCTCACTTTATTTAATGTCACCTGTTACCTAGTGAATGAGGCAACGAAAAGGTATTTTGTTTGTATTGGTTTTGCCCCTAACTCTAACGTAGTACTTACTGTATTTGGCTTCATCAGAGGGTGTACAGATAGGAGGCAGAAAAAACTAGAAGTAAATGAGATTGCTCTCCCCTGGAAACCATCTCCAAAATTTTGGCTTTCACTGCTTTGATGATGAAAAAATGCAAGTCTAGTGTTCTTTGATTTGATAAATCCATGACAGCATTCATTCTCCCTGCACTTACGTTGGGGAGTAGAAGGTAAAGAGGAGAGAGGACACTTAATCCCTGACATTAATTTTCATGCTCAACTAACTTTCCTGGTTCTGATAACAGAACAATAATATGTATCTATGGGAATATTGTAGGCTTAGGATTATCTCCACCTAATATGAGATACTGACTAATTTTATCAATGAAGCCAGTGCCACAGGACTGTGATGCTCCTGTCAAAATGTTCAGGCCATTTGTTGATTTTTAATCATCTGTTTTTGAATGAGGATACTAAGAATCCAAACAGAATAAAAGGTCAAGAAGACTTTACTAAGGGTATTTAAGTCTGATCTCAAGTAAAGATTCAGAAACCTTCTATTTTTCTTTAGACGTAAAGGATTTTGCCTGCATGAGAGTTTTCTGAAGTAAGATGACATAAAAAGAGAAATAAATACGTAGGACAAAAGATGAACTATAAAGCACATCACCTTGTCTTTAATAATGTCCCTGCTAATGTGTGTGAGCCGATAGATTCACAAGGTGTTTTGCACTACAATTGCCTTAATGATTACTACATTACATCGGTAACAAAATGGCAATGGATTTTGGTGAAAAAAAATATCAAAATGTTAAAAGCTGACTAAAGAAATCGTCATCTCTTAACATTCTGAGCAATTCATAGGCTCTTGAGGTATGAGCAATTTCAATAATTACTCTGAACTATTCTGTATACATACTAATAGGTAGAGAGCAAATACATTTTTTCTTATTGCACATTCACAGTTAGAAAAAGGTTCTGAACAAATGTTGACTGAGCAGTTTGTCTCTGACATTCTCAGCTCACCCGCAACTCAGGTCTTCCTTTCTAATGATGTACTTATTACACGTGCATTATCTCAAAGAGATAATGGAAATTAAAATAATGTGTATTAAATGTTTCTTTGTGGTGAAATCATACTGTGTTTTTAGTCAGAGACTTACTCCTACTGCTCATGACCTATATGCTAAAGAAGGAACCCTCTCAGTAAGCCAGGGTCCTATCAATAGTTCCCTGTCATAATAATAAATAATTGAAGCCATGGCCATTTCAGGACACAAAACAACATGCAAACTTGGTAAGAGTGATACAGATGCAACTGGATTTTAGAGATCACCTATCTCAATGCCGCATGCTCCAAGCAAGGAAATTGAGACAGCAAGGTAAGAGAACTCATTAATGCCCTAACTCAGGATCTTTGTTTTCAAATGACTCCTTAAATACCATTATGTCCTTTGCCTGTAATGTTTCTTCTCCACCTGCTGACCCACCCAACCCTCACTCAGCCTGGTGAGTTCCTTCTCATCATCCAATATTTAAAATAAAATGGAAGGGAGGATGCCACCACATTTGTCCTCACCGTGCACCTACGTATAAGCCCATAATTCTAAGATACATTTAAGCCTATTGCAATTAATTTCTAAAATCTGCCTCTAATTGTGAGATCTGCTTAAATGAGAACAATATCTTATTTATGGTTGGATCCCTGTGCCTGACAAAGCTGCTGTCACAGAGGGGACACACAAAAATGCTCCTCGGTAACTGAAAGAAAAGCATATGTCACCGAGTGTGATGGCTGAAATACAAAATTCCATACTTCACTGGATAAGGAGAGCTTTTGGTTGGATGATGTAAGATGTAGTACAGACACTATGAGGTTGTGCTGAGACTGAATACTATTTCTGTTCTTTTACAGGCCTCTATGATACACAAAACCTATTTTTTCCAGGGTTTCAAAGAAAGGCAGTTTCCTGGTAACTGGATAGGTATAAGCAGAACCCAAGTAGAAGGAAAGCCAAATCTCATTAGCATCTAATTTCTGAACAGGCAATGTGCAATAGAAATAATGAGCAAAATAAATACAGCAATATTTAAATCATTGACAAAGATTAAAATATGAGAAATCAGATATTGAGACTTCTATGTAGTTAGGATTTATATAATAAAATGACCAGCTTGGTAAAAAGTAGCATGGACAAAAAAGGGTATTAAGGAGCAGTAAAGTATTGGCAAAACAAAACAAAACAAAGGAGTCTGAGAAATAGACCACAAACAGAACAACTTCCATTAGATATACCTGCCTAAACTGAACTATCCTACTGTCCTATGGAATATCACCTTGGGAAGCTCAGTTACTTTTTCCAGGGACACCATCCATGAAATCCTTCCAATGTGGATGAACTTCCCCTGCCCACCTTTTGATGCTCATCTAAACTTTTGCCACCACCCCTACCCCAAACTGTTACACAAACAGACTGACATTAAGTCAAATGGGAAACATTACCAAACTCCTAATTATTGTTGTGAAACAATTACCCATGGACATCTCGGCTCTTTCCATAGTTTAGCAATTGTGGACATTGCTGCTATAAACATCGGGGTGCCTGTGCCCCTTTGGATCATTACATTTGCATCACTGGGGTAAATACCTAGTAGCACAATTGAATGGATAAAGAAGATGTGATTGATATATATATATATATATATATATACACACACACACACAATGGAATACTACTCAGCCATCACAAAGGATGAACACTTACCATTTACATCAATGTGGACAGAACTGGAGGGTATTATGATGAGGAAATAAGTCAGAGAAAGACAATTATCATATGGTTTCACTCATGTGGAATATAAGAAACAGCACAGAGGATCATGGCGGGGGGGAGACTGAATGGCAATAGAGAGGGAGACAAACCATGAGAGACTCTTAATTATAGGAATAAACAAACTGAGGGTTGCTGGAGGGGAAGTGGGTGGGGGGATGGGATAACTGGGTGATAGGCATTAAGGAGGGCACGTGATGTGATGAGCACTGGGTGTTATATGCAACTGATAAATTATTAAAATCTACATCTGAAACTAATGATGTACTGTATGTTAGCTAACTGAATTTAAATTTAAAAAAAAATCACCCATGAGTCTCATATTTCTGCATATCTTCTGATCAAAGACATTGCCAGCTTTTGTTCTGGGTTATCTTTTCAAGGGTGTTTACAAAGCAAACAACATTTGTATATAGGGATAGTTTCTTACACAGGAAAAGAGAGTAGATTTATTTGCTGTCCAGAATAATAAAGCAAATGTCTCCCTCTGGGACAAAAGCTGAGCAGGTTTGTTTGACGTTCTTTAGAGGATTGTGTTTCCCTAAAATCAGAGTTTCTCAGCTGTGACACAAAAACACTGTATGTACATAAGTCACACAGGTTCTCAGATCCCCTTCATGGTATTTGAGGGGGCAGTTAGGACTTGAAAGTTTGAAGTTCATGCTGCCTGGTGTACTCTGTGTAATATAATCCTTTGTCTCTGACCCACAAAACTCATGTCTTCTGCTAGCATCTAGGACATGGAGGCAGACTAATTTGTAAGCTTTCAAGCAGGGAAAAATCTCCTATCCTTCACAGTTCTTGACAATTATATGTTCAAAATGATTCCAGTGCTATAAATAGAGTGATGGGTGACCACTAGCCCCTCCTCTAATAGGGTTTGTATTTTACAGAGGGAGATAAACAAAACCCCATTTAAATAACGAAGACCATGATAATTACAGTTCCACACAAGTATTATAATGGAAGGCAACAGGGAGCTATGAGAGAGAATGCCTGCAGATACAGAGGGTGGGATAGTGAGGAAAAAAAGATCTCTGAGTAAGTGACATTTAAATTGGGACATGAATAGTAAGGAAGAGTCTTCCACTAGAAATATGAGGCAGGAGTGTTCTAGGTATATAATACATTAAAACCAAAGGTTCTAAGGTGAGAAAGAGTTTGGGTGTTAGAAGACTAATATGGCTAGAACGAAGCAAGAGGAAGGGTAAAATTGTTTGAAAATTGTACAGGAAAGGTTGGAAGAGTCCCTAGCAGACAATAGGTTCTGGAAGAAGGTGGTAAGAAATTTAGATTTTCTAAGTAAAACTGAGGGATTTTTTTAAGGGAAAGGAAGTCACAGGTCATGGAAAGAAATGATACTCAATTTCTGTCTTAAAAAGATGACTCAGGGACACCTGGGTGGCTCAGTCGTTAAGCGTCTGCCTTCAGCTAAGGTCATGATCCCCGGGTTCTGGGATCAAGCCCCACATCGGGCTCCTTGCTCAGCAGGGAGTCTGCTTCTCCCTCTCCCGCCGCACCCCCCCCCCATCCCGGCTTGTGTTCCTTCTCTCGCTGTCTGTCAAATAAATAAAAATCTTAAAAAAAAAAAAAAAAAGATGACTCAGACTCTAGTAAGTAAATATATTTGAAGAGGGTAAGTAGAATCAGAGAAATAGGGTAGAAACAATAGAATATAGGGGGCTATTATTAAGCTCCAGACAACAGATGAAAGTATACTGGATTAGGGTAATGGGAATGGAGGTAAAGACATTAGAAAGAATCAAAATCTATTTTAGAGGTAGAATGGCCAGGATTAGGGTTTAGTGTTGATGGTGAGTGAAATTAAGAAGGAAGACTGATGCCACGATTATTGACAAAAGCAACTGTAATCATTCATTTCCTTCCTGCACATTTCTTGAGGACCACATGAATGTAAGGTACTCTTTTAGGATATAAGAATACAACAGTGAACAAAATAAAGTCCCTGCTCTGAAGCAATTTGCATTCCAGGAGGAGGCAGAAACAATTAATAAATAAAAATGGGAAAATTAGGCAATGTTAGGAAGTGGTAAGCACTACTGGACAGAAATGAGATAGGGTCACAGGATAGAGGATAAAGAGGGTGCTCTTTAGATCGTATGGTTAGGAATGGCTTTTGCTGAGGAGGTGACATCTGAGAAGAGACCTACATGAAGGAGGTGAATGAGCCAGGCTGTTACTGGCATGATATCTGGGTATTTCAGGCAGAAGGGCAAATATAAAGGCTTTGGGGTAGGTGCATTCCAGGATTATGGTTTCATTTACATGAGTGTTTCTAGCTCTAATTCTTGATTCAAGTTTTCCTTTCTCTTCTCTCAAAAGTCTAAGTAAGTAATTAAACAAATACAGCCATGCCCACCTTGTTAATCATTGTGTTCCTCCTAGCCAGGCACGAGGCAGAGATCTGGCTCCCAATAATCACTAGCTCCCAAATTAACACTTCTTCCTCTGGCAAAATCAGTGTTTTCTTTAAAAAAGAGAGTCTCACAGAATATGATTTTTTAAACCTAGGCTCACTCATAAATAATTTATTTTTCCTGGCCCCTGTCCACTCTCCTGTGATTCACTGCTTTCCTTGACCTCTCAGGGGATTCAGCACATTCTTGTTCAGCTGGATCTTTGCCGCCTGCATACAAACTTGCCTTTTCTTAGCCCACCATAAAAAAAGAAAAGTAAGAAAAAAAAAGAAAGGAAGGAAGGAAGGAAGGAAGGAAGAAAAGAAAGAAAGAAAGAAAGAAAGAAAGAAAGAAAGAAAGAAAGAAAGAAAGAAAGA
>NW_023270316.1:43616818-43653606 GCF_011800145.1 Mirounga leonina
AGAAAGAAAGAAAGAAAGAAAGAAAGAAAGAAAGAAAGAAAGAAAGAAAGAAAAAGAAAAGAAAAGAAGGAAAAGGAAGGAAGAAAAGGACAGTTTAAAAATTCCATTTGGCTTCAACATGCCTCCTCCAAATATTGCCCCATTTTGTATGAAGGGTACTTCATAGTAAAGCTGTCAAAAGAGCTGGGTACGGTCACTCCTTGCTCATGTTCTATTTGTTCTTTATGAACATTGTCAATTCTGCTTTCTCTCTGTTTTCCTAACCTGTCGTGGGAGGGGTATGTTGATTTTATTACTCTTCTAAAAGAAGTAGTTTTGGCTTTTTTTCAGTTGTGTTTTACATCTTCCTAATTAATTTCTGCCCTTGTAATAATAGAGGCTACCTGCAAAATTCTAAGCCAAGTCCTGCAGCCCTGTATCTCTCATATATTTACTCATTCAACCCTCACCACAACTCTGCAAGGCAGGTGCTATTACTATCATCCATACATTATAGATGAGGAAATCGAAGAGCTTCTGTTACTTGCCCAAGGTCAAAAAACTATTAAGAGGGAAAGCAGAGATCCATATGTAGACAGTCTGGCTTCAGGGGCAATGCCTCTTTATTAAAACCTATCTCTCCTTGCTTTGGGTTTATTCTACAGCTTATGTTTTTTAACTTTAAAGTTTGATATTTAACACATTAATTTTAGCCCTTTTTTCTAATATAAACCTTAAGGCTATATATGGCCAACTGAGTTGTACTTCATTTACATTCCGTATCTTGTGATATGTGATACTTTTTAAAACCAGCCCTATTTTCTGATATCCATTTTGATTTTTTATTTGATCTGCCCATTATTCACAACATAGTCGTCAAATTTCTAAACTCATGGAAGTTTCCTGATTATTTATTACTAGATTTCTAGCTTAACAGAACTACTGTCAGACAATGCTGTCTATATGATCCTTAACCTTGTAAAATTGGTTGAGGCATGCTTTATAGTAAAGGATGAAGTCAATTTTCATAAATGTTTATGTATGTGTGCTCGAAATAAATTGTTGAACCTCTACTGGTGAGTGTAATGTCTTTCATATGCTCATTAGACCTAGTTTATTGACGGTGTTAATTCTCCAATATTCTTACTGATGCTTGGCCTGTTTGATCTATCAATTACTGAGATAAATAAAATGCCCAAATGTAGGTATATACCTTCTATTTCTTTTTATGGTTTTACAAATATCTATATTATATACTTTTGAAATTATTTTGAAGTATATGCAGGTAAATATTTTTTATATAATCTGGGTGAATTGAATTTTTTATCATCATGCAGTGACAGTTTATCCTCAATAATGGCTTTTATATTAGACAGTACTTTGACATTAATATAATTACACAGGTTTTCTTAGGTTATTTTTTTCCTACTTTTTAATTTTTACTCATCATTTGTATATTTTCATGATTTTAAAATTGGGTTTTAGGAGCATGTGGGTCGCTCAGTTCGTTGAGCATCTGACTCTTGATTTCTGCTCAGGTCATGGTCACGAGATTGAGCCCCACATCAGGCTCTGTGCTGGGTGTGGAACCTGATGAAGATTCATTCCTCTCCCTCGCCCCTCTCCCTGCTCTCTCTCTAAAATAAAATAATAGTAATAATAATAAATAAAATTTAAAATTGCATTTTATAAAAATCATATAGGTGGATTTGGCTACAAAAGTGGAAACATTTTTGTGTTTTATTGGAACATTTAATCCAATTACATTTATTATCTTAACTGATGGCTTATGCTTACCATCTTATTCTGTGCCTTTCAGTTTTTGTGTTTCCTTTTTCTCTCATTTATTGACTTTATCGGAATGAGCATTTTATTTTTCTCAATCTTTTTTTCCTATTATATTTGGAAAGCTAAAAACTCCATTTTTTTATTTTGTTACCCTAGAAATAATAAATATGTATAGCTACTATATCAAATGTTCAAATCCATTAATATATCAATATAATATATACAATCCCAGATATTATATATATTATATAATATCTATAACCCCAGATTATATAAGGACTTTAAAAAGCCTTAACATCAATAACCTCTTCATGATTTACAGGTATTATTTGGGAGTTTTTTACTCCTTTCTTGATTTTTTTTTAAATCCCACAACACACTTATTTTCATGGCTTCAGATATGTTCATATATGAACTTTTTATTCCTCCTTGCAAATCATAATTACCATCTGTAATCACTTTCATTCTGCCTAAATGAATTCGTTATGATACCTATCATAAGAGTGTGCCACTGCTAAAATCTCTCACGTATCCTTCATGAAATGTAATTTTTTGAGTCTTTTCACTGGGCATAGTAGTTTCTGTTCAAATGTTAACTAATCAGAGAGGTTTTCCAGACTCCACAATTACTCTCTAACCTGCTTATTTTCTTCATACCAATTCTCCCTATCTCATATGTAATTATTTGGGTGTTCTCTCTCCCTCCCCTCCTAGAATCTAAACTCCAAAAGGAAAGAAACAGAATGTTTTGTTCACTAATTATTTTCCAGGCACTAACACAGCCTCTTGGCTGTGATAAGCCCTTCATAAGTATCTACTTTAGAATAAATTCTTGAATTAGGAATCTTTAGCATTAAAATGATGTTAATATTTGCCTTAAATATAGGAATCTCTTCTGCCTGATTCCTTTGTATTCTCATTGCCTAGACTGTGTTTATAGATGATATATCTTTAATAAGTAATCATGGATTAATAAACAAATGAGTGAAAAAACCTGCTTTATTTTCTATAAACAATGGTAAGGGAATGACAAAGAATACTGGAGATAATAGAGAATTATGAGGCATTAAGCCCCAAACTCTAACTTCTTCCATTTAGATTCTCTGACAGAGAATAGTCTATCCAAACATTCCTGGACTCTGCCCAAGATGTGGCAGTATTAGTGAAAGTTTTCTTCTATTCAGCTAGTTTTTTGGAAACAAAGTGATCTCTCTTACATTTATATCCAATCCCTTCATACCACAAGGATACAAATCTATAAAGTAACCTAGCAACAAATAATCAAATTAACTGGTAAAAGATGAATATGTGCAGATAAATTTTGGAAATTAATTTGTGTGGCAGATCTTCTAAATCTAATGAAATAAAAAATAACTCGTAAGAATATGTAAAACAAGAGAATTAAGTAGTTTTAAAAGTAGCTCAAAAATAGACTCACAGGAATGGTCTTGAGATTTTGGATTTCCAAGGCAAGCAAACTTTTGCACACACTGCCATATATCAGTAGAACATATAGAGTTAGCTTAGAAATTTTTTGCTGTCATGGATATAAAAGCATATTAAATTAACACAATATTTTCATGTAAGAAAAAATTCTAATATTAAAAGCTATGAAGGGAAATAATCTCAAAATATTTATTTAAATTGAATAAATCCAGTTTATGAAAATTTCACTAACTTATCTTCCTAATTCCCATTTTGTCTTTGTCCTGACAAAATTTTATCACAGAATCTAGCAAGCCACAGACAGGAACTGGCAAACAAGAATTGGAAGTATGTATTTTAACATCTATTCTCTGGCCTAGCAATTCCTGAAATGCTACATCAAACACTTCTTTCACCCATTCTATGAATATTCCAATGAGACCTAATAATTAATAGTAACTTGAAGACTTGGACTCTGATGTTGTTTTTATTGTGACCTGATTTTTTAAATCATGTATTTTCTTATTTTTCCAAAGAAATACTCATGTATTAATTAAGGAACTATGAGTAAAAAAAAATTTCCATGAGTAAAAATTTTTTGTATAAAGATTTTATTTATTTATTTGACAGAGAGAGATACAGCAAGAGAGGGAACACAAGCAGGGGGAGTGGGAGAGGGAGAAAGCAGTCTTTCCACTGAGCAGAGAGCCCAATGCGGGACTCGATCCCAGGACCCTGAGATCATGACCTGAGCCTAAGGCAGATGCTTAACGACTGAGCCACCCAGGCGCCCCTCCATGAGTAAAATTTTTCAGTGAAGACAGAAGATGGTAGGGTTGGAAAGACTTAATGGAGAAACAGTAAGATAGGCATTTGGCACCATAAGCAAGTAATAGTTGTCTATGAGGAAAGTTAGCTAATTCTGTTGTAATAAACTGAAAGGGTTGATGACCCATGCTGCATTTACCCCTTAGCTTCTTCAAAATACCACTTCCTCTACTGAGATGTTCATTTCTCCAGTCCCTGAATTTAATAATGATATTTGATTGATCAATCACAATAAAATTGAGAAAAGAACTAAGCAGTTAACTTGGGTTAAAGCTAAAACAATGCACCATTAGTAGAGGTCTGCTTTCTTTTGTCAAGTTTCTTCTCATCCTATGTTGATTAAGTTGTCCTCAAATCAGTATTAACCTGATTCTGATCGCCAGTCACACAAAGATATAAACAGACTCAGTTTAGCTCATACATCTCATTACTCTTTAAGTGAACTAAATTTCCTAGAAATAGAAATAACATAAGACAAAGACTCTATGACAATGTCTATGAAATGAGGTAATATTTATTTTTTAAAGGTATGCTTTCAATGTTTCAGTTGAAACAGCTAATTGCTAACTATGCATTAATCAAGGTAGTTTTGTATTAAATGTGGTATACAAAGGTTATGACTAGAACTAGCATTTTTCTATGTAATATAGGCCAAAGATAATTAACTTTAAGAGATTTCTGCTAAAATGACTTTCCTAAATACAATATTTACAAAGATTCAACCTTTTAAATTATTTTGTATTTTGTATATTTAAATTTTTTTTTTTTTTTTTAGATTTTATTTATCTATTTGACAGAGAGAGACACAGCGAGAGAGGGAACACAAGCAGCGAGAGTGAGAGAGGGAGAAGCAGGCTCTCCACCGAGCAGGGAGCTGGACGCGGGGCTCGATCCCAGGACCCTGGGACCATGACCCGAGCTGAAGGCAGATGCTTAACCATCTAAGCCACCCAGGCGCCCCTTACAAAATTTTTGAAGGCAAATTTGTCCAGTGGTAGACACTATGCCTACTTAACTTTTGTCCCTGGTTATCTGAGAGATATATAATAGACAAAAATAAAATGGCATATATTATTACAGCATTCAGAATTTTTAGCTTTATTTGTATAAATCAGAAACAAATTATATATGCATTTAATAAAAAATATAGCAAATGTGAAAAATATTATGTGTTCATTCAGAAACTATTTTCAAGCACCTCTTCTATGACACATACTGTTAAGAATAATGGAAATATATCAATAGATGAGATTAAAATCCCACCTCATAAAACTTAAAAATCATCTGGATCACCTAGTTCCAGAAAATTCTGCAGCAGATTCTAAAATTACAGACATATATAGTGGAGCCCATGTCTTTATAAATAAAAAGCTGATAAAATGTCTCCTAAATTTTTCTAGTATATTTAGTATGCCATTCATTAAATATGTGAAATGTCAGAAAAGTTGCTAACATTCTTTCATAAATGTATTTTAGGGTATGTTCATGTATCATTAGAAGCAGTAGTATAAGAACAAACTAAAAGACAAGTCAGGGGCAGCTGGGTGGCTCAGTCGGTTAAGCAGCTGCCTTCAGCTCAGGTCATGATCAAGCCGCACGTCCGGCTCCCCCTGCTTCTCCCTCTCCCTCTGCCTGACACTCTGCCTACTTGTGCTCTCTATCTATCTGTCAAATAAATAAGTAAAGTTTTAAAACAAAAAATAAAAATAAAAAAATAAAAGACAAGTCAATGACAGAACTCACTGAAACAGAAGATCATATTACAGTACTGTCATTTAAAATATTTAAATATAGTTAACATTCTGATACCAGTTTTCTTAAGAGTGTAATAAATATTTTAAACTGAGATTTTAATTATAAGATACTAATAGAAATACATTTTAGAATTTTTAAAAAGTTTTGATGACTATCAAATGACTCATAAGTAAGTATAAAGTCTCTTCTGAAACATATATAATGGAGATATAATTAACTAAACTCAAATTTATCAGATTAATCTGACACACTTTGTGAGACAGTAAAAACTTTGAGACTGCACTAATCACCCATTTGCCTCAATTATCCACTCCACTGCACATAATAAAATTATAGGACTTTTGATCTAAGCTTCAGCACATAAATCGTGCTACAGATTTAGAAATAATAACCAAAACAAAAACCCAATTTATTTCTTTAATATGATAGCTCCATACTCCATTTAGATCCTCAGGATTTCTATGGCTATAGCTAAGTGGAGTGTTTAAGGTATTAGAATATGTCTTATTTAAAAACATAATTATCTAACTTCTTAGTTAACTCTTTTTTAATGTCCCAAGGACAAGTTAACTGGATTGTTTACCAAAAGCATTTGGGTTTCCAGAAACGTCAGAATAACAGTCTTTACCTTTTGTATGTTTGGCTGCCAAGATAGTGCACGCTGAACTCCAGAAAAAGCAACTCTCCCATCCATCTTATAATTAGGTCTGAACTCTGTTTAACTGACCCTGACTTTAAAGTATCTGGGGGATGCACCTGGGTGGCTCAGTCATTGAGGCAAGGGACTCTTGAATTCAGCTCAGGTCATGATCTCAGGGTAGTGAGATCGAGCACTGCCCCCTCCTTGGGCTCCACACACAGTGTGGAGTCTGCTTGAGATTCTCTCCCTCTCCCCTGCCCTCGCCTACTCTCTCTATATCAAATAAATAAATAATTTTTAAAAGAGTATCTGTGGATTGGACTACATGCATTGAATATGAAGTCTATGCTGTTGATATTATTTCACTTGATTATATTCACATTGAAATAATATAGTATGAGTATTGTATACTGTATATAGAATAATGCAGTATTGAAATAACTATAGAAAATTCACAATCTGGTTAGCTGTACTCATATCTTTCCTTCTGTGCCTGTTCCTCTTATTGTGATCCTTGAGTCCATGGGGATTTGTAAAGATTTTCCTGTGAGTCCAGATTTTTCTATAATACATGTATTTATAATTTGTATTTTATTTTCTATGATGACATTGTGTCATGTTGTTGACCATTTGTATGGTTCTTATATCTGAGTACTATACACAATTTCCTGACTTACAATTTAACTGCTTACAGTATATTGTACTATTGTACTGTAAATGTGTTTCTACTATCCCAAACATGACAACATCCAAGAGGAAGTACTAGAAGTTGTTAAATCTATGACTGACTGGTAATTTCATTTAAACTATAACTAGCATTGTCCAGAGGCTCTTTCAGAACCAAGAACTATCATAGAATATCAGAGACCCTGGTCATGCTTCAGTTATTGTTGTAGAAAGGCTGTAAGAAATGCAGTTAAGCACAGGTCAGATTTTGAGAAGAGCCAATGCATGTGATTTAAAGCTTTAGCCTTTCTTTTGTCTTTATTGCATGGAAAAAGTATAAAAAGAGATGTTATAATATGTTCTTAAAAATTACCAATGACGAAAAATTTACCAAAATATTAATATAAACATATGTACATCCCTACTAAATAATGACTATCATTTTAGCTTAAAACTTCTTCAAAACTAAAGAAATGCAAAAAAATGTACACAGTTATGTTGTTAATATGGAAACAAAATAATAATACTGCACTTGGGGGATGTGAATTATTTATAACATGTGATTTTACTACAAGGATACATGGATCATTTCTCAATCTTCTGCACTGATCAATTGTGTAGAAATAGCTATAAAACTTAATAAAGTTTAGACTGGAAGTCTGGAAGTTCAGAATAACCTCGTAGCAATTAAGGACCAAGCAGAGATTAGATCACACATTCATCTGGGATTCTTTTTTAAGACTTTTAAATAAAGGCTATTTACAGAAGTGTCAGCAGGACTGAGGAAACCAACAGGCAATACTGAGCCACCCACTAACAATAGCAGTAAGACAATATCGCTTGTAGATGCAAGTACAGGAAATGGCATTACTAGGATTTTGTTTCAATCTGTAACCTTAAAAGAAGGGCTGCCTGACAGAGGCTAAAGACAGAACAGAATTTCTGTAAAAACCATGAGGCCGTGGAGAAAGAGCAAAAGGATTAATTATCCCAAGTCCTCCTTCCTCCCACACTCTGATCTCTTGTGGATCACTTCAATTGGTCAAACCCCACTGGGAACTAGTGTGCCAGAGAGGCTGAGGGAGGTACTCCATAAAGAAAAATCTGATGGTGCCCCATAGTAGGGTAATGAGGTGGAGCACAGGTTGGAGGGAAAGAGAATAGCCAATAGAATGCCCTCTGCAAGATCGGATTTATCAAAGTAAATAAGACTCTTATACAATGCGAAGAAACTCAACAAATGGTTGTGTCATAGTTGTCTCGATGGATTATGTAATCCTATTGCTTTGAGAGCCTAAATTATTTCTCATTAGAAGGGCAGCAGTGCACCCTGAATGACCATCCAGATGTGTTAGACAAGCAGTAGCCTTCTCTGTGACCTTCCCTGGTCTCATACTCCTCTCTCCTTCTTGAAAAGAGCCATTTTCCTGATTTTCTGGTAAATATGCCCTTGCTCTCTTTTCATATTTACCACAAAGGTATACACCACTGCCTCCTTTTTAGTTTTATCAGAATGGAAAATTTTGTGTATTTCTTTTTGTTGTTTTTTCATAATACCTTTATTAAGATATAACTTTCACTTCATAAAATTCATCCTTTTAAAGTGTTTTTAGTATATGCAACCATTACCAATTTCAGAATTAGAATATTTTCATCATGCCAGAAAGAAAGCCCACGCCCATCAGTAATCATTTTCAATTTCTGCCTTCCCCTGGGCCCTGGCAACCACTAACCTACTTGTCTCTATGGGCTTGCCTATTTTAGATATTTCATATCAATAGGATCATACCACATGGCATTTGGGATCTGACTTTTTTCACTTAGCATAATGTTTACAAGATTCATCCAAGTTATAGCATGTATAAGCATTTTAATTATTTTTATAGCAAATAATATTCTATTATATGGATACATCATTTTTTTTACCCATTTATTTGTTGATGGACAGTTGAATTTTTTCCACTTTTTGGCTACCATGAATGCTATAAACATTCACTTATAATTTTTATGAGGACATCAGAATTCCTAGTGGGTATGAATGGTGCCTCATGGTTTTCATTTGCATTTACCTAATGACTTATGATACTGTCTTTTCATGTGCATATTGGTTAATTATATAACTTCTTTAGAAACATTTCTGTTCAAATCATTTGCCCATTTATTATTAAAGATTTTATTTATTTATTTGAGAGAGAGTGAAAGCGAGAGAGATCACAGAGGGAGAGGGAGAGGGAGAAGCGGACTCCCGGCTGAGCAGAGAGCCCGATGCAGGGCTCGATCCCAGGCCCCTGGGATCATGACTGAGCCGAAGGCAAATGCTTAACCGACTGAGTCACCTAGGCACCCCTCATTTGCCCATTTAAAAAAAAAAAAAATTAACAGCTGTATTTAATTCACATATCAAACATATCTTAGTCACCTAGAGCTGCCATAACAAAATATCACAGACTGGGTGGCTTAAACAACAGAAATTTATTTCGCAGAGTTCTGAAGGCTGGAAGTCTAAGATAAAATTGTCGGCAAGGTCAGTTTCATTTTGAGCCTCTTTTCTTGTAGAAAAAAACCCACAGGCTAGCTGTGTACTCACATGACCTCTTCTTTGTGCATGTGAGATAAGAAAGAGAGTTATCTCCCCAGTGTTTCTTATGAGGCCACTAAGCCTATCAAATCAGGGCCCTACCCTTATGACCTCACTGAACCATAATTACTTCCTCAGATGCCCTATCTCCAAACATAGTCAAAATGAAGGTTAGAGCTTTAACATACAAATTAAGGGGACACACTGACTCTGTAACAATACTATTTACTCATTTAAAGAGTAAAGTTCAATTATTTTTAGTATATTTACAGAGTTATGCAACCATTACCACAATCAATTTTATTTTCATTAGCCTCTCACCTCCTATCCCATGAGAAAAGTCATACCTGCTAACAGTGATTTGCAATTTCCCCCAATACTCCTCCCAACTCTTGGCAACCATTAACATATTTTTTGTGTCTATGGACCTACCTATTCTGAACATTTCATATAAAGAACGTCATACAATATGTGGTCTTTTGTTGCTCTCATTATCCACTTAGCATGATGTTTTCAAGGTGCAATCATATTTTACTACCTATCAGCTTTTCATTTTTTCTATGAACAAATAATATTCCACTGTATACACATACCACATTTTTGTATCTCCATTTATCATTTCATGCACTTTGGGGCTGTTTCCACTTTTGGGCTGTTGTGAATAATGCTTCTGTGACCATTCATGGACAGGTTTTTGCGTGAACATATATTTTCATTTCTCCTGGCCACATACCTATGATCGAAGTGGAACTGCGTGATCACTGGTAACTCTGGCTTTAGTTTTCTGAGAATCCATCATTGAAGCTCCACAGGCCTGAGCTTAATTTAATGGACTTTTAAAATATGCTACTTCAGTCTCTTGCTTGGTATAGGTATATTCAAATTTTCTGTTACTGCTAGAGTCAGTTTCAATAATTTGTGCTTTCTAGGAATTATTACATTTCAAGTAGGGTATCTAATTTATGTCATACAATTTTGTGCAGTATTCCCTTATCATATTTATGTAAAATTGATATTAATTGTACCCTATTCCTATCCAATTTTAATTATTTGAGGCTTCTTTCTTTCTCTTGGGTCAGTCTAGCTGAAGTTTGTCAAATTTTTTTTTTTATCTTTTCAAAAAACCAATGTGTGGTTTTGCTGATTCTATCTAATTCATAAATTTCCACTTTAGTCTTCATTATATTCTTCCTTTGCTTGCTCAAATTTAGTTTACTCTTCTTCTTCTATTGCTTTAAGGTAGAAAGTTAGATTACTGACTTGAGATCTTTCTTCTTTTAAAAATATGAGCACTAAGGCTGCAAATTTCCCTATAAGCATTGAACTACATGATCCCACAAGTTTTTACATGCTGTATATTCATGTTCATTCATCTCAAAGAATTTTTTAATTTCCCTTGTGATTTCATCTCTAAGCCACTGGCTATGTTAAGAATGTGATAATTAATTTCCACATATTTCTGAATTTGCCAAATTTCCTTCTGTTACTATATTTAATTTCACTCCACTGTGGTCAAAGGATAGTAATTTATCTGATCCCAATCCTTGTAACTTCATTTAGCCTTGGTTTATAGCTTATCCTATGGTCTATCTTGGAGAATGCTCCATGAGAGCATACGGATCTTGTTAGGTGGAATGTTAGACAGATGTCTACTAGGTCTCGTTGATTTATAGTGCTGTTTATAGTCTTCTATTTTCTTATTGGTCTTCTGCCTACTTGCTCTATCCATTAGTGAAAACAAGGCACTAAAATCTCAAACTATTGTTGAATCATCTGTATCTCCCTTCAATTCTGTCAGTTTTTGCTTTATAAAATCTAGGGCTCCATTGTTAGGTACATTTATATTTATATTTATTATCTTTCTGATAGATTAAATCTTTAATCAATGTCCCTCTTTATCTCTAGTCACATTTTTTTTTTAAAGATTTTATTTATTTGAGAGAGAGAATGAGAGAGAGAGCACATGAGAGGGGGGAGGGTCAGAGGGAGAAGCAGACTCCCCGCTGAGCAAGTAGCCCGATGCGGAACTCAATCCCGGGACTCCAGGATCATGATCTGAGCTGAAGGCAGTCGCTTAACCAACTGAGCCACACAGGCGCCCCTCTAGTCACATTTTTTTAAAGGTTTTTATTTATTTGACAGAGAGAGGGAGAGCACAGAGGGAGAGTGAGAGGGAGAAGCAGACTCCCCAGTGAGCAGGGAGCCCTATGTGGGGTTCCATCTTGGGACCCTGGGATCATGACCTGAGCCAAAGGCAAACACTCAACCGACTGAGCCACCTCATTGCATTGGTAAATAATATAGTATAGTATAGTATTTTAACTCCTTTATGAGTTGAGGTGAGGTGAGGTGAGTATGAGCAACCTCTGTCATACAAGCAAGGTATAGTATTTTAACTCCTTTATGAGTTGAGGTGAGGTGAGGTGAGTATGAGCAACCTCTGTCATACAAGCAAGCTAGGGCAAGGGTGACTGGCATCTCAGTATTTTCAATCTTCCATGCCTGGGGTAGAATTTCCAAACTACACGTGTGGACTAGGTGGCTGCCCTGAACTCTCAGGGCTAGAGAAGGATGAAAAAATGCTGACAGCTGGGGGAGATACCACAGTCACTAAATGAGAGTGCCCCTCAAAAAAAGGTGCCCCTTTTTTGTTTTAAAATCAACCTTTGTCTGGTATTAATAGAGCTACTTCAGCTTTCTCACCGTTAATCTATTTGTATCTTTGAGTCTGAAGTGTGTCTTCTGTAAATCACATACAGTTGGTCTTGGTTTTGTTTTGTTTCAATTCAGTCTGACAATCTCTGCTTTTTAATTATATTGTTTAATTCATTTACATGTAATGTTATTATTTATATAGTTAGAATTAAGCTGCCATTTTTACCTTTAGTTTTCTGTATGTCTCATGATATTAATTTCTCTATCTTTACTGCTTTCTTTTGAATCAAGTAAATATTTTCTGGTATAGTATTTTAACTCCTTTAATGATTTTTTAATAATACAACTTCAGTTCATAGATCTATGATCTATTTGTATGTCTCATGATATTAATTTCTCTATCTTTACAGCTTTCTTTTGAATCAAGTAAATATTTTCTGGTATAGTATTTTAACTCCTTTAATGATTTTTTAATAATACAACTTCAGTTCATAGATCCATGTTTATGTATTTATTAGAGGCTATTCTAGGGCATACTATATATATATATAATATGTATTATATATATATATCTTACCAGAATCTTATTTCAGTGTATACTGACTTAATTTCAATGAGATTCAGTCTTATCTCATGCTATTCCCTTTTCTCCTTTGTGCTATTATTATATATATTTCATTTATATATGTTACAAAACTAATTAGACAGTGTTATAATTATTGCATTTTATATTATGTCTTTTAAAGAAGCTGAGAGAAAAATAGAAGTATATATTCACAGAATTTGTTATACTGGCCTTATTATTTACCATTTCTGGGCTTATTTGTTCCTATGGATTCAAGTTACTATCGTGGCATCTTTCCTTACTCCAAAATACAGCTTTTCTCCCATCCATGTGTTTTGTACTGTTATTGTTAGATACATAAATTGTATTAGGCTCCACCATGCAATTAATTACATATATATTATTTTATCTAATTGCTTTTTAAGTCAGATAAGACAAGATAGGAAAAGAAATATGCATTTTTACTGGCTGTTTTTGTTTTGTTTTAATTACCAGTGCTTTTAATTTTTGGCATGGGTTTGAATCTGAGGTAATTTCCTTTCACCTGAAAAACTTCTTTCAGCTTTAAAAACAGCTTTTTAGCTGGCTATGAAATCTCTTTTTTTTAATCTGAGGATGTCTTTATTTCATATTAAATTTCAAAAGACAATTTTGCCAGATATGAATCCTGATTGACTTGCTGGGTGTTTGTTTTCAGCACTTTGAATATGGCATCACCATCCATTCTGGCCTTCATGGTTTCTGACAGTTAATCTAATTGGAGTTCCCTTGTATAGGATTAGCAAAAGAATTGCTGCTTTCAAGAAGTTCTTGAAAATTTTTACCTTTCATTAGTTTTACTATGTATCTGAGTATTGATTTATTTCTTTTTATCCTACTAGGAATTGGTTCTGCTTCTTGGATGTGCAGATTAAGGTTCCTCCTTAAATTTGGGAAATATTCAGTCATTATGTTTTCAATTTTTTTAATCCTTTTCTCTCTCTCATCTCACTCCCCAGAGAGGATAGCCTTGGGCACAAGACAATCATCCAAGGATAACAGTGGTTTTAGCAGCGCTATCTTTGGCTGCCTCTTTCCAGAATCTGTTAAGCTCTAGACCTTTCCTGGTACCAAACCAACAGTTAGGTTCCACTAATTGCTGGCTCACTGTACCATTGTTTTGAGAATGTCCTGGGGGCATAAACTGCTACACATTATGATCCAATTAAATTAAGGCACCTTTTCAGAGGTAGTTTTGAGGCAAATCTTTGAAATTTGTTCTGACTACAGGAGCGTTCTTCTTAGCTGTATCTTTCCCTGATTCTTGTATATTACCTGGCTTACAGCTTAGCTTGTTGCTCTCACAGAGCTACCAGCTCCTACAATTGCTTGAAAAATAAAGTCAGTTCCCTTGGGGAGAGCTTCATAGCTCTCTGTTCTTATAGTCAGGCTCTCCCCCCTGGGCTAAATTTCTGCACCACTGCTCCAAAGCCAGAGATGCAAACAGCTGCCTGCTTCTCCTTGAATGACACCCCTGATTTAGGAGCATGGAGCTAGGTGGAGGCAGAGGTGGTAGCCTCTAGTCTTATCACTTCTGGTGTGGAACCTCTGTCATACAAGCAAGCTAGGGCAAGGGTGACTGGCATCTCAGTATTCTCAATCTTCCATGCCTGGGGTAGAATTTCCAAACTACACGTGTGGGCTAGGTGGCTGCCCTGAACTCTCAGGGCTAGAGAAGGATGAAAAAATGCTGACAGCTGGGGGAGATCCCACAGTCACTAAATGAGAGCTGGGGAACACAAAACCCTACATTCTTTGCCACAGCCATCCAGAGTGCTGAGCTGGGGAGGTGGCATGTAGAGTGGGAGTGGTTGTGACAAGTGCCACACACTTTGCTATTCTTCCTGAAATGTAGTAGATGTTCTTGAATAAATGTTTCTGTATGCCCATAGAGCTATTTCCAGAGACTTTGGATAATTGTTTAGTTTTCATCTGTTATGATTGTCTGGGGAGAGAATCCATGGAGTCCTCACAATGCAATTTAGGAAACTGTTCATCTGTAAGTTTTCTTGCATGACTTTCTTCCTTTCCTCAACAATGACTGTGTTCACCTACACTGACAAATGTAGCATGTAGTGTTCATTGTTACTCCCTTACATTTTTCCATTTTATGATTATACCACAATTATTTTTTTTTCCTGATCTAATATTGATGGGTTTTTGTAATATAATAAATGCTATGACTTTTATTGCAAATGTGTCTTTATGCACAACTACTAGACTTTCTCCAGGTTATATGCCTAGGATTTCAATAGCCAATTTTATAGTATGAAACTAACCAACTGTTATTACCTAATGCCAAATTATTTTCAAAATACACTTTCACTGGCAGTATTCAAGAGAGTTCAGGGTGGCTCCCTATCCTTGACATAACTTAGTATTATAAATCATTTGAAATTTTCATCTATACCATTGAGGTTTCATTTACTGATTATTAATGAAATTGAATGTTTTTTGTGTGTTTCATGGCCATGTATATTTCCTACTTGGTAAAGTGTAAAACTTTTGTTTGCACATTTTTATGTTGGGTTGTGTTTATTAGTGACTTGGGAACTTTTTAATATTTTGGAAACCATTGGTACTTTGTCCAATATTGAAAATCAATTCTTGAAAAATTTGTAAATCTTTGTAAGTTTTTGGCTGGACATTTTATTTAGAATATACACTGACGAATAGAAGATCTGAAGCTTATGTAATTGGATTTATCATTTTCTGTAAGGGTTTCTGTCCTATCCATGGTGCTCTTCCACTCCTCACCACAGGTAGTGCTTTGCCCTTTGTGCTCATCAAAGGCAAAGCATTAAACTTAGGATCCTTCCATTTTTCCGCATAGGCTCCACACCATGTCACCTTTCTATTCTTCACCACAGGCAGTGATCCATCTATAGGGCTTTTCCATTTATTTCCAAAGACACCTCTTATTCCACAGTGCTCTGACACTCATTACCACAGGCTCCACCTGTAATGGTCTCCCACTGCTCACCACAGGCTCTGTTCCTTCCACATGCTCTTCATTCTTCACCACTGGCACTGTTCTGTCTGCAGTGTTTTTTCATTCTGCAGCCTGGTTAGTGCTTTATCCTTAGTTCTCTTTCTTCCAATACCATCTATAGTGTCTTTTGATTCTCCATCAAAGTCTGTGCTCTTTTCCTGGTGCTCTTCTCTCATGCTCCATGGTCAGTGCCACATCCATAGTGCTGTGCTTCCCCAATCTCTACACTGGAAGGTGAAGTTCCTCTGTAGTGGTTGTCTATTTTTCTTCACAGGCAATGTTTTTTTGTTTTGTTTTGGTTTGGCTTTGGGGTTTTTTGTGTTTTGGGTTTTTGTTTTGTTTTTTGTTTTTTTGTGTGTTTTTTTGTAGTATTCTTCCAATCTTCACCTAAGCACATCTTCATGTACAAAACTCTTTTTCCAAGTCCACAAATGTCCCAAGTTTTCTTCTCATTCAGGGCCTTCCTGTTATTTTCTCAGCTTCTGTGCTTCACTATTTCATTATCCAATTCCTAGTAATTCTTTGGTTTCAAATGTTATTATCATTCTTATGAAAGGCCATTTTGACCCCACAATGCAAACAGCATCATCCATTTAAATTCTCCCTTGTTATTCTGTATTATTTTTATATATTATTTATATAATAAAAATATATTGTTTTATAACTATTTTTTATATTTCTCCCTTATTATTCTGTATGTTTGCCTTGTTCTTACATCATTTAATGTTTTCTAAGTTAAACTATGTGTTTAATGTTTTCTAAATTAAACTATGTGTTCCATGTGAATGTTGGCCAGGCTAACACATTTTTTCTAATGTTGAACACAGTGCCACGTTATAAACAAGTAATATTAATTCTTTAAAAATGGGTGGGCAAATGAGGGACTAAATAAACATTAATTATTGCAAGCATGTCTCCATAATTAACTTTTGTTTAAGCAGCACAAGAATTTTTAATGATTTGAGCTCCTATAACTTAAATGTATTTTCACTTGCCAATCTTTTGATATTGGTTAAGTCCTTTTTGTTGATAACTATTTGCATTCCTTATCTTTTTTTACCCAACTTATGATTTCCCACTTTCTTTTAAGATAGATCTATAAATTGAATACATTTTCCTAGCAGTCTTAGAACTGTTCTAAAATTTACAAGGTATTTTATCATTTACAGTTACCCACACTGAATTTAAAATTATTTTGGGTGGCTTGTTTGTATTCTAATCATCACCTTCATCACAAATCTTACATGTACAGAATATTTAACTAATTTCTATAACACTATAACAACTCACTTGGGAATGAACAAGATAGATCATGGTAAGCATTCACCTCAATGAATAAAAAAAGAAGTGTATGGGTACAGTAGAGTATTATCACCAGCCCATGTACATGTACATCATGCTCTGCGAATCAGTAGTTTTTACAGACTGTGAAGAATAACAGTTTATCTAATAATTCAGTTAATTGCATATCAGCTAACAAACTTCTACTGTTTTCCCTCAGAAGATATTTTATTTAATAGGCTATGGAAACATTTCAAACTTAAAAGATATAAGGCAGGATAATATACCATAAGCAGTTACATAAACATATCAGCCTTTAGTAGACTCTATTCTGAATTTTTTTCAGTGTTTATAGTGTAACAGTAGAGAACTATGTAATAGTAGAGAACTATCATTATCTGAAGTTTTTGTGATTTTAGTTAAAATGCTATTCATATCATTGAAATGTATGTCTTTATTATAAAATGTGAAATGTTTCTATTGGAACAAAATTATCTTTAAAAAGAAGAGTCCCTTACATAAGTCATTAGGGTTACACATCACCATTAATAAGTCATGTGAATACCATATATATCCTGAAAAGATGCAATAAGAAGGGCAGCTTAGTGGTCTTCTTATCCAAAATGCATAACCTCAGTCTAATCATGACAAAACATCAAACAGATTGGAGGACATCTGAAAAAGTCATGAAGCACAAGAAAAAAAAAAAAATGATCACAGATTGTAGCAGATGAGTCATGACAACTAAATGCAACATAGTATCATGGATTGGGTCCTAGAATAGAAGAAGGACATTGGAAACACCGGTGAACCCTGAGGAAAGTCTGTAATTCCCTTAATAATACTGTACCGATGTTAATATCTAAATTTCAATAAATGTACCATGATAGTGTAAGGTGTTAACATTAGATGATGCTAGGTGAAGGATATATGAGATTTCTCTGTACTACCTATGCAATTTTTCTATAAATATATAAATATTTCAAAATAAAAGTCTAAGGTGTTTTCCTTCTGCAAAGGTATTATAATATGCAGCTCTTTAAATGTCCCTATAACTGACAATTACTTGTAAGAGATCAAAGGCCAATCCATGTCATATGTATTATTGTCTCAGAGTACCATTATTTATATCATTTCCCAATGCTAAGAATGCCTACTGGAGAAAACGACAAACAGGTTCTTCAAACCTACTTCTGGTTAGCCATGAGTTAAGTCATAGAAGTTCCAGTTTTTTTATGGTTATGACCTAATTTTTCTAAAATTATTTTACCCAGGTTAGCCTTCTGCCATCTGAATGAAGATCATTCACTATTTAAAACTTGGGGCCAGGGGCGCCTGGGTGGCTCAGTCGTTAAGCGTCTGCTTTCAGCTCAGGTCATGATCCCAGGGTCCTGGGATCGAGCCCCGCATCGGGCTCCCTGCTCGGCGGGAAGCCTGCTTCTCCCTCTCCCACTCCCCCTGCTTGTGTTCCTGCTCTCGCTGTCTCTCTCTGTCAAATAAATAAAATCTTAAAAAAAAAAAAAAAAACTTGGGGCCAGAGTTAGACATGTACGTGTTCTAACGCTGAAGGGAAAACCCTGTGGAGTGTAAGAGACTGGTTCATCTAATTTGTTTCATGTTTTATGACACTATATAGCATCCAGCTAGAAGAAGCAGTTGAACTTCAGCATACTGAACAAAAACATTGTTGTGAATTTGTTTGTTCAGATAAACTTGTGAGACATCTTGGACTCTCAACTCCAAAAATGTATAATGCTTTATCATTTGGAAAGACTTGCTAAGTGTTCAAATTAGCTGACCCTGATATCCCACATTTTGGCATACAAAAGTAATAACAGCAAACTAATTATAAGCTATTCAAGAAGTCATCACAGTCTTGCCAGTAAGTGAAAAATACTGAAATAGTCTACACATCCAAAGGAGGAGGAATGGTTTAGTTAACTAGGTATAGATATATAATTAAATAGCATATAAACATTAAAAAACACTAATTAGGGGCACCTAAGTAGTGCAGTCAGTTAAGCCTTTGACTTTTGGTTTTGGCTCAGGTCATGATCTCAGGGTTGTGAAATTGAGCCCCACGTGGGGCTCCAGCTCAGCACAGAGTTTGCTTAAGATTCTCCTCTGCCCCTCTCTCCCTGCTCATGCTGCCAAAGCGAGCATGTTGAGCTCAACTTTAAAAACTGCCCTAAGACCACATATAAAACATTTTCTTATACTTTAATTCTAAATGTGAAGAAATTTTGGCAGGTTAGATATGTGTCTACTTTTTACATATAGCCATTATGAAAAATAATCTGCCTACATCATTCAGATATATTGAGTAAAAATAAATATGTTTACTTACTGTATAGGCAACAAATAGTTATCTACATACAATGAAAGGATGAAATTTCTGATTTAGGTCTACTCAGGCATGAACCAATCTAATTTATTAATAGACCTTTTAAGTTATCTTTTTTCTACCTGGATCCTGGGCAAAGTGCAGTGTTTAATTTTAATTCATTCCCCAAACTAAACCATTTTACTTGCTTCTGTGTTATTACCTATAGATCAACTTACTTTAGAGGACTTGGTGTGAGAAACTCTGGTTAAGGTGAAGATAATTTGTTACCATGGAAGCACAGAAGTAAACAGAGCACCTGATGAGCTAGTGCACTTACCCATCATCTTTTTTTTATTGTTATGTTAATCACCATACATTACATCATTAGTTTTTGATGTAGTGTTCCATGATTCCACTTACCCATCATCTTGAAGAGAAGTATTTCAAGCAACCCCTAAGAGTCAGGGATTTCACTTCATTATTTAAATCCCATTAGTTGGAAGATAGTTGTGCTTCTCAAACAACTATGCAGCTAAAAGTTTAGATAAAATAAAATATAGAACTGCTGCTAATCTACATGATGCTACAACCTGAGAAGTTTCAGCAATGGTATACTTAGGAAAACATCCACATTCACATACCATGCCTTTAAAATAGTTATGATTTAATAATTGTTTATTAAAAAGTTCACAATAAATATTATTGAAATATTTCAATTTAATATTGAATTGCTCACTAGGTACAGTTTTAATTTAGTTTTCCACCAGAGTGACTGTTGCACCATATAATATCATATGATTTTTAGAGATTAGTAAATCATAGATGACTTTAATGGCTTAAACATGTACAACATAAGGAAAATTTCACAAAAATCTGTAATACACTATTAGTCTTTTGAAATTAAGATACCATTAAACTTTGAACCTATTCACTAGTGTACATTACGTAGTAAACTAATTAGGACCCATTTATTAATCACCAATTTATATCTACCAATAAGGACAAGTAGAAAAATAACATAAAAAACTATCAAATAGCATCTTATGAGAAAAATTTATTTTCATATCTAAATATTAATGTACCCAGGAATGAAATGTCCTATTCTTATTTAAAAAAAAAAACAACAAGAAGAAAATTTCCTAGGTTTTTTGTCACAATTTCCTCTGTCATTTATAATTCCTTAATCAGTTTTGCATGCTATTTATGTTGTTTTCAATTTTCAGTTTTTCCGCTCATAAAGGCATTTGAATCTTTTTTTTTTTTTTTTTTAACTTCAGAGCTGGAAATTTAAAATTACTCTGGTGATAAAAAGCTTCCTGAGGATTTAATCAAAGGCATACATAAAAAATTAAACCTTTTTAGGTATTTTAGAAATGGTGGAGACTTTTAGTTAAGTTTAAAAAATATTTTTAAATCCTACTTTGATCTTTGATTTACACCTGATTTTAGGAACAATCACCAGTGATGTTTATTTTATTCTTTTATTCAATATAATCACCTAAGTAGTGGGGGGGTCCCATTAGTTGTTTTTTTTTCTTGCATTTTTTTAAACATCTGTTACTTTATCTTTTCAAGTATTAGCAGTGTCTTAAACATTATTGTTTGTTCATTTCTTCTGTTCCTGTGTTATCATCCTGCCCTGTGAACTGTACAAAATTCCGCAAAATATATTTTTCACTGAGGTAGCTAACAAATGTCTTGCTGTCACAGAACCTAAAGGACCTATGCAGAGTTATCCAGATGATACACCACATGGGATAAAAGTAAACATCCCAGATTTTCATAATGGGTATAATGGTTATTTTTCCAATAAATATTTAGATGACTTTTTAAGGATGAAAATGGGGACACACATTTTGTTTTTGTTTTTTTTTTTAAAGATTTTATTTATTTGACAAAGAGAGACAGCAAGAGAGGGAACATAAGCAAGGAGAGTAGGGGAGGGAGAAGCACGGCTCCTGCTGAGCAGGGAGCCCAATGCAGGGCTTGACCCCAGGACCCCGGGATCATGACCTGAGCCGAAGGCAGACACTTAATGACTGAGCCACCCAGGCACCCCAGGGACACACATTTTGAAATAAATAGCATTTAGAATGGATAGCCTCAAATTTGGGAAATTAGGGAGCTAAGGAGAATGTTATGGAGAATGCTAAGGAGATTTGTTATGAAAATAGTTAACTATGAAATAGTAACTTAATTAATTGCCTTCCGCTAAGTTCTGTCGGGTCTATAGACAACAGCTTTAGTAACTGTTAGCTTTTTACTTCTTATAAAGAAGCTCCTAGCATTATTTGATATTTAAATTTCTGATACTAAGCTTCCACTTTCTCATATTTCCTTGGGAAACTGTGGAGAAAATGGAAAAAAATTCTACTCATCAAAGGATACAGGAAAATAAAAAGGTAGAGAGAAAGAGGAGTCTGGGAGGAAGTAGGTAAGAAAGAAGATTTCAGGGGAAAAAAGATATGGAAGAGAGTAGAAACGTAGAGATCTTTTGGCACACAAGACAGGATATACACTTGCTTTTTGCCAGAACAACCTCTGGTCTAATTACTGTACCCATTCATGAAACTGAAGTTATGGGATCACCATCACAGTGAATCAGTTTAATTACCATCTAAAGAGCAACACCTTCTGTTCTTTTGTAAGAAATCACCATGAATTTGTGCCACTTGTTTGTATGTCAGAATTACTTGGAGTATTTTAAAATGTATTTTAACACTTAAAATTTTAATTCATAAGTGAACAAGTTTAGCAAAATGTATGGATTTTTAAAACTCTGACACTGTAATTAGATCCCTGAAGTGACTGTATGTATATATGTGTGTGTTTGTACATACACACAAGTATATATCTGTATTTATAACATATCTGAATTTATAACATATCTGCATCTTTAACAGGATCCGTAAGTGATCCTTCTGCAACAAGATCACCAAACATTTTCTTTATGTATTTAACACAGGCTTGCTATAGGAAGTGTTGATTTATTTTATGTAAGAACATAACCAATCTGTAGAACTAGACACTTTCTTGTGCTAACATATCATTACATAAATCTCATTGAATCTATCTTGTACAACAGGTAATTCTGGGCCTACTATGAACTTTTACCCATATGGGTAAGAATCTATTTGCTCCTTCATTTTTCCAAGCTGTAACTGAGAATTTCCTTTATAATTTGAAAGGTAGGGCTTTGATGGTATTTTACTTTTATAATTCAACTCCCTGAGGGTATTATATAGGGAACTGGAAAAATGAACAGTTGTTATAACCTGGGAATATGTGTGTGTGAATTTATTTCTGTACCTTTTGCCAAGTCTACTATGTAAATGTCGGTTTGTTCCCTGCTTTTGGGTGAGCAAGTCACTTTGATAAGAAGTCAGGTTAAAATAAATGAACTACTGGGACTTCATCAAGATAAAAAGCTTTTGCACAGCAAAAGAAACAGTCAACAAAACCAAAAGACAACCGACAGAATGGGAGGAGATATTTGCAAATGACATATCAGATAAAGGGCTAGTATCCAAAATCTATAAAGAACTTATCAAATTCAACACCCAAAGAACAAATGATCCAATCAAGAAATGGGCAGAAGACATGAACAGACATTTTTCCAAAGAAGACATCCAAATGGCCAACAGACACATGAAAAAGTGCTCAACATCACTCAGCATCAGGGAAATCCAAATCAAAACCTCAATGAGATACCACCTCACACCAGTCAGAATGGCTAAAATTAACAAGTCAGGAAATGACAGATGTTGGTGGGGATGTGGAGAAAGGGGAACCCTCCTACTCAGGAAAACAGTATGGAGGTTCCTCAAAAAGTTGAAAATAGAGCTACCCTACAACCCAGAAATCGCACTACTGGGTATTTACCCCAAAGATACAAATGTAGGGATTCGAAGGGGTACATGCACCCCGATGTTTATAGCAGCAATGTCCACAACAGCCAAACTGTGGAAAGACCCAAGATGTCCACCGACAGCTGAATGGATAAAGAAGATGTGGTATATAAATACAGTGGAATATTATGCAGCCATCAAAAGGAATGAAATCTTGCCATTTGCAACAACGTGGATGGAACTGGAGGGTATTATGCTGAGTGAAATAAGTCAATCAGAGAAAGACATGTATCTTATGACCTCACTGATATGAGGAATTCTTAATCTCAGGAAACAAACTGAGGGTTGCTGGAGTGGTGGCGGTGGGAGGGATAGAGTGGCTGGGTGATAGACACTGGGGAGGGTATGTGCTATGGTGAGCGCTGTGAATTGTATAAGACTGTTGAATCACAGACCTGTACCTCTGAAACAAATAATACATTATATGTTAAAAAAAAAAAAAGAAGAAGAAGACAGAAGGAAGGGAAAAATGAAGGGGGGGAAATCGGAGGGGGAGACCAACAATGAGAGACTATGGACTCTGAGAAACAAACTGAGGGTTCTAGAGGGGAGGAGAGTGGGGGGATGGGTTAGCCCAGTGATGGGTATTAAAGAGGGCATGTACTGCATGGAGCACTGGGTGTTATACACAAACAATGAATCATGGAACACTACATCAAAAACTAATGATGTAATGTATGGTGATTAACATAACATAATAAAAAATAATAATAATAAAATAAATCCTTCAACTCATAGCCCTACTTTTTTCTTTTTGTTTCTAGGTCAATGCTTATTTTTCTGCAGATACTCACCTCTGCTCTGCAGCTGCCAAACAGGCTTGCCTCCAGGAATCATCTCTCCTAATTAAGTTGAGTTAGAGAAAAAAAAAAAATGTAGACCCCTCCCTACCAGTTTCTCCTCTAGCCTCTTCACTCCTGATGACCCCCTTTGCAAATCCTTCAAGTTGCAATCCAGGGAATCTTGTAAAATATCTTCCACTCATTTATTAAAGCTTAAAGTACATTCATGAGTGAAATCCATGGAGAATGCCCTACCTTTATCACATTTGTTCAAACTATATTTTATTTTGTGAATATTGTGCAGAGCCTGTTCAATGGTGATTAGGTCATTCTGTAGTTGACATTTAAAAGCAATTTTCTTTGATAGATGCACATGCACTTCCTCTTACATTTCCTTCAAAAGCTTGCTCTAACATTAAAGAAGATTCTAACATTAAAGAAGATTTGATGTCTGTTAAGTCTGCACAGCTTGGATTAAATTATTCTGTGTTTCTGTTCTATTTTACATATGGTTGTACACAAGACTCCGTACGCGCGGAAGTAGCCAGCATTATTAAACAAGCCACATGAAATGAGCAAATGGAAGAAAACTGTCCCATGAGTTATAAAGAATCTAGACCAAAAATATCCATCTAAATGCTACATTACTACTCTTATGGGCAATAGAGATGAAAATTGAGTTCACAGTCAGTTCCATATTACATTAAAAACAAGGGCTTTTCAGATTTTGAAAAGTTTATGAGAAATTACAAACTAGAAAAAGGTACAAGCTTTTCTTCTACTCATAACTTTGAAAAATAGTTAATATTTCTTTCATGAGAAAATGCCCCTAGAAATATTATGTCGATTAATAAGATTCTTAAAATCATTTGGGAGCCTCATTTAGATACACTATCCTAGTGTACTACTTTCCAGAATGTTCAACACTCTTAACAATGAGGACCCTAGGCACAAAGTATTAAAGAGTTTTTGAAATTTTCTTATTAGTCAAAAGTATTTTTTAAGTGCATTAGGTGGTTTCTCCAGCAATTTCGGAAATACGTTTATTTAAAAGTAAGGAAATATCTTATTAATTCTGACTTAGTAAGTGAAGAACACATAAACATTCTCATTTAATGTAGGTATGACATTTGGAAAAAAGTGATTAACATAACCAGTCTGTAGAACTAGAAAAGTTTCTGTATTAATGTAGCATTACAGTAACCTCACTGAATCTATCTTTTACTATAAGTAATTCTGACAAAATAAATTTGACACATGCTTTAAGACTGAAAAAGCAAATCTGACTTAATCATTCTGGGCAATATACAAAGTGGAATTCAGAACTACCAGATTTCAACATTAGGCGGAAACAGAGAAAGCTCCAGAAATAAGTGTGCATCTATCTGGTCAAGCTATATTAGTATTTTCTCACTTCTACATTTCTGTCCTTCAGAGAATCCTTCTTCTTAGAGATCTGGGGTCCACTAGACCATTCATAAGATGCTGTCACATATTTAAAAACTATCAACAGAAATCCCCAATTATAATTTATCTTTCTTCTGTTTCATTTCCTGAGAATTTTTTCTAACCTAATTTTAACTAACTTAATTTATATTCATAATTTAACTAATTTAACATCTCTTACTCAGCTATTTCTTTTGTTTCAAACATTACTATGTGCCCATATTTTTGTTTTATATAGCTTATGATTAAAGATATAAGGTACATTTAGGGATGCCTGGGTGGCTCAGTCAGTTAAGCGTCTGCCTTTGGCTCAGGTCATGATCCCAGGACCCTGGGAACCAGCTGCATTGGGCTCTCTGCTCAGCAGGGAATCTGCTTCTCCCTCTGCCCCTCCCCACCACTCATGCTTGCACTCTCTTCTCTCTCTGAAATAAATAAAATCTTAAAAAAAAAAAAGATATAAGACACATTTAAAACATTTGCACTATCAAACAAAACCAGTAAGTGTCCCAGAGAGCTGTGAATGTCGTCTTCAGGCTGAGATGATGTTAAAAGGCTTCTGTAAAAATATGGATGGAGAGAAAGAACACTTTGAATAATAATAATTTCTTAAAAAGACATGGTGTAGGAAGTTAAATATCTCTTGAGTAACAGAATGTAGTAGTATAGTTTGGAGACAGTGGACTTTTTTATGAAAAGGGTTGTAAACAAGGCAAGAATGTACATATGTAAGGAGCACTTACTGGGAAGCATCCTGACTGGGACAGTAGAGGATGACACCACTAAAGGTTTTGTTTTTAAAAAATTATAATAATAAATAAAGTTTTTATTTTTGTTGTTCGCTTTTATTTGTTTTTAATTGAGGTACTATGTAAGCTTTCATGCAGAGATTTTATTTTATTACTAGCTTGGCTCACTCAAAACCAGAATTTCAATGACAATAGAACTAGTGCACCCAAAAGAGTGATATTTTCCTAATTTTCCCTGTTCATTTTAAAATAACTTTTTATTGAAAACATTTCAACGTGGGTATCAAAGATTCAAAACTCATGAGCGTACAACTGAATGAATGTTAACCAAGTAAACACATCTGTGTAATCACAGCACAGATGACAGAGACAGAACATTTCCAACACCCAGTACTCTGCTTATTCTCCTTTAGTTATTGTATCCCCTACAAAGGTGACTGGTATCCTGACTTCTATCATGACAGATTATTTTTACCTGTTTATGAACATTATATAAATGGTATCATATATTGGGTACTACTTAGCATCTGTTAAGTAGGCCTGTAATATTCATGCTATGGGTAGCAAAATTTCTTTCTTATTTATTGCCATATAATGTCCCATAGTCCATACTAAGAAAGAGACCACAATACAATTATCCATTTTACTGTTCATGGTTACCTGAACGGTCTCCTGTTTGGGCTACTATAAATTGTATAGGATAAACAGGCTACTAAGGACTGAATTGTGTCTCCCCAAAATTCATATGTTGATGTCCCAACTCCCAAATTTGACTGTGGGTATAGGGACTTTAAGGAGGCAATTAAAGTTAAATGAAACCATAAGAGTCAGGCTATAATCCCATGGGGTTGATGTCCTTGTAAGAAGAGAAAGACATCTTTCTCTCTGCCTCTGTGCCAACCCAGGGGAAATGTCATGTGATGACACGGCAAGAAGGTGGCCATTGACACAGGAGAAAGAGAGGCTTCACCAGAAACCAGCCCTGGCACTTTGATCTTGGACCCTGGCCTCCAGACTGTGAGAAAATAAATGTCTGTCAATTAAGCCACCCAGTCTGTGGTATTCAGTTATGGCAACCCAAGCAGACTAATAAATTCTCATACATAAATATCACAAAATTCTTGCATTCATTTTAATATAGAGGTTTTGCACATTTCTCACTAGTTTTATTCCTAGGTAGATAAAGTTATCTATAACTACTAAAATGCTATTGTTCCTTAAATTTCACTTCTGAATTTTCATTATCAATATATAAAAACATAATTAAATTTTTAATTGGCCTGGCATACAGTTCCCTGGAAAATTTACCTTTTCAACTGAAAGAGTCTATTTCTAGATTATCTTGTATTTTTACATATACTTTAAGTAATTCCCAAATGAGAGTTTCATTTCTTCTTTTCCAATTCTTATAATTTGCATTTTCTTGCCTTAATACACAAGCTAGAATTTAAAATATAATAAACAGGAGTGGTAACAGTAAGTACACTTGTCTTATTTCTGATCTTAAGATAAACACTTTCAATCTTTCACTGTTAAGCATGATGCTTAGTGAAGATATTTTAGAAATACTCTTTAACAAATTAAGGTAGTCCTTTGCCATGTCTACTGAGACTAACTGGAACTCAGAAAGATAAAATGAAACCCAAGTTAGTCTCTCTCCCTATCTAAGCTTCCACCTTCTAAGATCTGAATGACCTGCAGAAGAAAATGGTACCCTTTCAACTGATCGAGTAGTCAGGCAGAGAATGGGGACCTAGACAAGGCTGCAGTACCTGCTACCATGTACCAACAATGTGAGCCAGCTGATTGATGACAGCATGCATGAGTTGCAATAGTGTCTGACCTTACTCGGACTCCCAAGCATAAAAATGGCAGCTGTTTAAATTTTCACCTTCCAAGTATTGTGCAAATTTCTCTTGTAGCCAGTCCTAGACAAGCAACACATGAGGAAGGAAATTCTGTTCCAGTTGAGCTGTACTGATACAAAACAAATCCAACTTAGCATCCATACACACATGGCTATCCATATATAACTTCCAAATAAAGAAAAAGCAAAAGCCTGACCCCACATAACATGATAATATTACAGGTAACGTAACTGAAAACAGTCTGTGAACCTTGGCCTTACTCCTAAGCATCTTTCTCCTTGAAGTAGCAAACATCAGGGTAGAGTAGATAGAAGGGATGGGGGTATGAAGGGAGAGAACCATTTTCATGCCAGTAAACAAGGCACTGCATTTCATTTCTGTTGTCAGAAGTTGCTCACACAGCTCAATCAAACCAACTTACCATGTTTTTAATTCACCCAAAGCTTTATATCTTCATTCCTAACACCATATATTTTAGCTTTGGGGCCTTCTGGATTCAACTGCTAAAGCCACATTGTTCCTTATCTGGGGTTGCAGGACTGGCTTCTGTTGTAATAACATAGCTCCTCCCTCCTGCCTAAAGAAGAGTGAGCAACAATCAAAACACCATTTGGGGCACCTGGGTGGCTCAGTGGTTAAGCAACTGCCTTCGGCTCCCAGAGTCTCAGGATCGAGTCCCACGTTGGGCTCCCTGCTTGGGAGGGAGTCTGCTTCTCCCTCTGACCCTCTCCCCTATCATGCTCTCTCTCACTCTCTCTCTCTCAAATAAATAAATTCTTTAAAATACAAAACACCATTTGGCCATTTTGGAAAACTGTGGAGGTTCCTCAAAAAGTTAAAAATAGAGCTACCCGATGACCCAGCAACTGCACTACTGGACATTTACCCAAAAGATACAGATGCAGTGAAAAGAAGGGCCATATGCACCCCAGTGTTCATAGCAGCAATGTCCACAATAGCCAAACTGTGGAAAGAACTGAGATGCCCTTCAACAGATGAATGGATAAAGATGATGTGGTCCATATATACAATGGAATATTACTCAGCCATCAGAAAGGATGAATACCCAACATTTGCATCAACATGGATGGAACTGGAGGAGATTATACTAAGTGAAATAAGTCAAGCAGAGAAAGTCAATTATCATATGGTTTCACTTATTCGTGGAACACAGGAATAGTATGGAGGACATTAGAAGGAAGGGAAAAATGAAGGGAGGAAAATCAGAGGGGGAGATGAACCATGAGAGAGCAGGTACTCTGGGAAACAAACTGAGGGTTTTGGCGGCGGGGGGACTGGTTAGCCCAGTGATGGGTATTAAGGAGGGCACATATTACATGGAGCACTGGGTGTTATATACAAACAATGAATCATGGAACACTACATCAAAAACTAATGATGTACTATATGGTGACTAATATAACATAATAATAAAAAAAAAAAAAAAAAAAAACCATTTGGGCAACTTTTTCCAATCCTACCTCTCACTGTTCATCCTTTAAACAATCATTACAGGTGGAGAAGTGGGGGACCCTTATCACCACTCCCACTCACTCACCACTTGGGTGAGAACATTTGCTATCATCTCTGAATGAGAATTTTCATATCCCTTGCATCAGCTACGAGGCTGTCATCCTTTGTCTTCCACAAAGCCATGTCTCTGGCAGCACTTTATCCTCATGACAAAATCTCTCGGGAACTGTGAAGAATCTGAAATTTTACTCTATTTGTAAGCTCACAAATTAGTCTGTCACAGTGGAGATAATGGATAGTGGAGAGAAACATGAGTATAGTAGGTCAGAGATAAAGGAGTTACTAGTCACAGAAATGTTAATAGCCACAATATCAGCATTTCTGCAGGTTTCCTGAACCCCAATTCCCAAAAAGTGATTCAAAAGGGATTGGCTGGTGCCTGCACATGACGGAGAGCCTTCATCTTCCAAGGCTCTCTGCTCTACAAACATCCTTTCAAAGATAGGATGGAATGAAACCAGACAGTGCCTTTGCTCAAAAGACATGTGGAAACATTGGAGAGCCAGGGAGAATTTTCCTCCAATATTCAACTGAATTCCACTGAGCTCACGGGGGCAGATTGATAGGAAGGAGGAACATAGTATAGAATGGGCCATGGCCACCCGTCATACAACCTACTAAGACTTTAGGACTTACTCAAGACCAATTTTGTATTGACCACTTCTGTTTGATGATGGAATACTGCTATGCACATCTGCCTTTCAAGTTAGGTAGGTCACAGAACACTCAATTCATGATGTCAGGTCACATGGTAATTTTAGGCTGTATGGTCAAGTGTACTGCATTTTCCAGGGCCCTGAAGATAGCCAGAAGCTGTTTTTCAAAAAAAGAGTATTATCCGCTGGGTAAGCCATACATTACTACAAATTTCTAAGAAGCAGCTTTAAGGTCCAAGTAGTATCCCCATTTTGCCAAAGATACTTCAAGCAAAACTGGATCTTCTGGGCCACACGGCCCAAGTGGCAGACTAGTTTTTTGTTGTGTTTTGTTTTATTATGGAATACCATACCTGTCACATGGATTTTTATTGTTCTAAGTCCTGTTCAAAATTGGCAACCCTTAGGGTTACTTGGTAAATGGGCCAGAGGTGCTCACCCAAATGGGGTATATGTTGCCTCCAATACCCAAAAAGGCTCACTAAGCACTGTGTCTCTTTTTCCCATAGTACACAGTGTCAGATGCAGAAATGTGTCCATTGAAGAAATCGATCTTCATGTCTTGAACAACTGGACCCCAAGATATTTCACTTACGTGACAGCTCCCTAAACTTTTGTGAGATTTATTTTCCACTCATTGGCATACATGTGTCTTACAAATGATTCTAAAATACATGCTACTTTTTGTTACTAGGTCAAATGAACATGTTATAATCAATGTAACAGAGGAGCATGATGTCCTGTAGCATAGACAGGCAGTCAAGAATGGGCAGTTGAGACAGCCCCAACGGAGAACAGACAGGTTGTATTACTGGTCCTAGCAGCTGGCAGAAAATAGCTTCTGATATCTTTTTAACTAACAAGAAAAAAAAGCATTCATCAGATGAATAGTCACTTACCAGGTTCCAGCAGAAGTGTTGATCTGTTCCAGCAATGAAATCACATCTGAAACCACAATCATAATAAGAATAAAGACCCAATTAATTTTACACTAGTATGTAAAATTCATCTGTCTTCTACAGAGAGCAAACAGGTAAAAGTTGTGTATGTAGTAGTAATCGTTATCCCTGCCCCTTTCAAGTTTTTAATGGTGGCACCGATCTCCATAATCCCTCCAGTAATGTGGTATATGTTTTGTTTTAATATTTTTGTAGTTGAGAGGACGTTCCGGTGGCCCCATTTGTCTGACTCTACCATCATATTCCTCACTTCATAGGTTGGGAATACATGCGGGCATTCTGCAAGGTATAAAGTTTGTCTATCCCTTTTAGGCATCTGGACTGGGAATAAAATCACAGATGATTCATGGCCCACTGGGTCCATTGTGAAAAGGGCTCATGCCAAAACTCCATTCAAAACATAACCTCCATAAGCCCCCAGTAGGACTGTGGACCATAACAGGGTTTTAGGTCACCAATAATTGCCAGCTCAAAGCAATATACAGCAATATCCAAAATGTCTCATTATTCCCTTTTTTTCCAACGCAGAGTCACCCCAGCAAATAGTTCTATGTCCCTTTGTAGAAGGCTGGGGAGAAATGTAGTAGAATGCTTCTAGCTATAAGAAGGATTCTTCTTCAAGTGGTGCCATCATTCCTTTAATTCAAGGTGCTCTCTGGTTGTGAACTTGGTGAAGTCTGAAACACTGTGTGGGCCTGGAACTTGCTATTGTGATTCAAGTGAGATTTTTGTCCATCAGATCTAGAGATTTTCAGGAATTTGGGGAATGGGGAATGCCAAAGCCCTCTGAGGGTCAGAGGGTCATCGTGATCATGCTTCCTCCCTGCTGCCCAGGACAGAGAACAGGGCTTACTGTGTCTTTGTTGAGTATGAGCCATTCCTCCTAATCCCTATAGCTTTTGTCAAGTCTACCTTCAGCCCTAAATTTATTCTGGCTTTTCCCCTATTTTTTTGTGTTTCTGACTATTACACACTATGAAAAATAAATGTTTGCAGCTATTCATACAAACACACAAACATGTGTGCACACAGATATGACTGATGAACTTACATTTAAAAATTATGAGTTATTATGCCTAGAAGAGTACTTTCCACAGTTTCCTTAATATTTTTTCACTTTAATTCCCACAAAATTAGAGATTCCTTTGAAATGCAAATCAACACCCCACAAAAATTAATTGTGATGGAAGACCAGCCTAACATAGCTTAAGGATAAAGAATATATTGTTTCCTGTAATTGAAGTGTAGGAAGGACAAGTATACAACTTAATCTCAAGTATATTGAAAACTATAATTAATACTACAATCCAGGACTTTGTCTCCACTGCTATTTTTATTTCTCTCTGTATACTGACTTAATTCTCCCTCATTAGCTTTCTCAATTTTGGTCATTATGATGGCCCTCAGCATATATTATAATCATATATTTGCACTTTCAGCTCTGGAGAGTATAAACAGGGCCAAGAGAGCAAGGTAATAAAACAGGTAGCCCCTTTCTGGAATATATTAATGATGCAGAATTGAGAATATTCTCCCTAATGCATGCTGTTCTGTATCAGAGAAAAACAGACCAACAAAATAACAAACACTACGGGTAAGAAAAACCTAATACTCAAATGTCTCAGAATTTCACATATATCACCAAAATGAGATCTAACAAAGACATGATTTATGCTTATAGAAAGATACATATGAACTGTAAAATAAATGTACAAGTGTATAAATATATGCATGCATATGTGTGCATACATGCATATATGCATGCAAGTAGAAAGTTGTATTCAAATTTAGTAAGGGAAACAATCATATATAAAGAAAAGATGACCCACTTTAAAAAAGATGTAAACATTTGTTACCTCTGTTTAAGGAAAAAATCACCCAGCAAAATAAATGATCCAAATTTGAAATCTTATAAGCTTTAAATATATCTGGTTTTGTTACATCAGATGATTTAGATGTCCTGGAAACTAAGTTGGAAAATCTATCTACAATATGAAAATACAGAATTATAAACTGACATTAAATATGTGTGTACATATAAACATTATAGATAGATAATAGAAGATAGATGATAAATAAAAAGGTAAAACATTATTTAGAGGGGAAAAAGAAAATCACATAGCATTTTATATATGCAATAGTTTAGTGTGTGATTGTTAAACATTTTTAACCCAAATCTACAGGTCTATACTATATACTACACTCTGGCAATGCAACAAAGTATGCTGTGCATTAGAACTTGTGTTGAGTCCAGCAATCAGTTCAAGCTTCCATACTTCAACTGAGTTGAAAAAGGGTCTTTGGATTTTGGCCTGACCATTTCTCCTACTGATTAAAGACCTAGTCACAGGGATCTGATGCACAAAATAATGACTATGACACGGATTGGTTGAGGACTTGCATTTATGACTAATCCTTTTTAGCTCCAAGTAACCTGGTACCCATTCAGTAGGATATTTTAGATTTTTGTCACACAAAGATAGGGCAAAGTAGGGAATATGCAATTAGAGAAATTTTATTCAAAGTAAAACTACTTGGCCTTTCCTAAATGAAAATAGTCTAGATTTTATAGCTAAATTATACTACCCATATTAGCTATACCGTATAGGAGAGTGGACAATCAATTTTATGGTTGTTGCTGTTTCTCTCTGTTCGGATATGCTTACAAGGCTCTTCTATTTTTTGTCTTGACCCATCACAGTCAGAGTTGCCTTGTCTGATATTAGTGTTCTATGAAATTATGTTCAACAGGAGAATACGACATCTGGACCACTTGCTAACAACTCCAAAGCCAAGCTGAGAGTGCCGGGCCAGCTCCCAGCTGTCTGGGTTGTTTTCCTATGGAAATGTAGATATGTAAAACTTAATTACAGGATTGTAAAAGTAAACTAAAAAGTAAAGATGGCATTTGAGTTGTAAATCTAGCACATCAGCTGGATTCACTTAAAGCATTTACCCATATCTAGCCAAAAAAAATCCACAAAGGCATAGAATTCTGGAAATATTTGTGAGCTCTGCTCAGGTTAGGACAATCACTTCAATTATATTACCAAGTAAACATTTTATCTGAGACAGTTATATGCTGCAGGATACTATCTTAAAATATTGTCTTTTATTACATATTAGTCATATCTTCCATCCAATATTTTCAGTTTTTCAAAGGCAGCGACTGTTCCATACCCTCTATATACCACCCACTCAGTGACAGTCTTAGTGTTGATGTGAATAAACACTTAAGTGGTTGGTTGGAGAGTGCAAAATAAAAATGGATTAAAAGGAGAAGTGGCTTCTTCGAATTACTGTGATTCATAATACTAGTTGTCACCAGCTTCAGGAAATCATTTTCTTCTGAAATAGATTTAAAATGCAATTTATGGAATATATTATTTTTATCTCCCTCCTCTTTGAAAGCCTACGTTCAATAACTCTCTAAGCTGCAATTGGAGATGATGACTTTTTCAGGTGTTTCCAACTGTCTCTGAAAATTTCATAACAGGGATACTCAGACATTCAGCTTTAATAAGCACTTGCACATTGATCTTCTCTGATTCCTACGATGGCTACCCAGCTGTAGTGGGTTTCCTACTGAAAAGTAATTGGATTACCTCAAACTCAGATATAGCTAACTCCTAGAAGGTTGCTAAGTATAAGGATCGTTTAGAATGTTCTCAAACTTTATTATATATTAGAAACACCTGGAAGGCTCGTAAACACATAATTTGCCCAACCTACCTCTATAGTTTTGGATTCAACAGGTTCCCAGGTGACATAAACAGTGTTGCTCTGGATTTCCACATTTTGAGAAATATTAATTTACATTAACAAATTTATGTTGAGAACTACTGATTTAAATACTGTGGTAGGTAGAATAATAGTCTCCAAAAGATATGCACATCCTAATTTCGTGAAGCTGTGAATATATCACCTTCCATGGTAGATGAGACTTTTTAGATGTGATTAAAGCTAAGGGCCTTGGGGAGGGAGAAGTACTGTAGGTTATGAAGGAAGATCCAATATAATCACATGGATCTTTAAAAGTGGTGAACCTGGGGTGCCTGGGTGGCTCAGTCGTTAAGCGTCTGCCTTCGGCTCAGGTCATGATCCCAGGGTCCTGGGATCAAGCCCTGCATTGGGCTCCCCACTTGGCGGGAAGCCTGCTTCTCCCTCTCCCACACCCCCGCTGTGTTCCTGCTCTCTCTCTCTCTCTCTCTCTGTCAAATAAATAAATAAAATCTTAAAAAAAAAAAAAAAGTGGTGAACCTTCCCAGCTGTATTAGAGAAAAGGAGATGTGACCATAAAAGAATGGTCAGAGAGATGAAAGCACACTGGCTTACAACAAGGGGGAAAGGTGCCATGAGCCAAGGAGTGTAGGCAGCCTCTAGAACCTGGAGAAGACAAACAGATTTACATACACAGCCTCCAGAAAGAAACTAAGCCCGCCCAACACCTTGAGTTTGGCCTAGTAAGACCCATGTCAGACTGACCTATAGAACTATAGGATAAACAATTCCTCTTTCTAAGCCACTAAATTTGTGGCACTTTGTTACAGCAACAATAGAAAATGAATATAAGTATTGACTCATATGACTTAATTAAACCAATGTAGTCAAAACATTATCTCCAAGGATATTCAATTTCAAAATATTTTTAAATTATTAAAAATTACTAATGGGATACATTATACTCCTTTTTTTCCAATGCTAAGTTTTCAAAATCTGGTGTGTAGGTACACTTATAGAACATCTTAACTGGGACCAACCACACTTCAAGGGTTTAATAGTCACATGTGGCCACTGGCTATTATATTGGACAGTGCAGATATAGGGCCTTTCCTAAGTACTTTGAAAAAAAAGCACAAAGGTGTAGTCCAAAATCTTCCAATCCTGGCTTTCAGTTTCATCTCCCTGATTCTTCATTAGTCACATGGCCCCAGGCAAAATCCCTAACTTCCTTGAGTTCATATACTTAAAGTTCCTAGTCAAGACTCTGATACATCCTTGGGACTCAAAACACATCAGTCCCTTTACCTCAAATTTCCTTTCCTTTACACAAATTGTCTTAATTGAAGAGGACCATCTTTAATAAGATAAAACATATTAACATTTTGGTGACTGTTCAGAAGGAGTTAACACAGCAGATGTGAAACTGCTATTTTTATAAGGGCTTGCTTATAAGGTTGGCCCTTGTCTGGTGTCTGGGGACTTAGCTTTTGACCTATTCCCTAACTGATTAAAGGTAAATCACTGTATGTAAACTGCACAAATAATGCGATTTATGGTAAACACCTGTTTTCCTTCTTGGAATCTGGAATTTTTATTTTATTTTATTTTATTTTATTTTATTTTATTTTATTTTATTTTATTTTATTT